>NW_017100088.1:1505176-1795199 GCF_001412225.1 Nicrophorus vespilloides | reverse complement strand
AGAAATTGTTTAAAAATTCCAAATCTTTTAATTAATATTATGTTTTTTGTATATAGCATGTATTGAGGACTTCATCTTCAATGGTGAATTTATACGAGACACTGATTTTGGTGACTACACCTACACGGACACCTACACCTTCTCACCCGAGCATACAGAGTGTCTGGTAGTTCTTACGTTCATTCGATCGATTCATGGTCTTCAAACTGCTGAGAATGCAAATAAAGTTCTAAATAGAAGTTCGTAAATGACAGAATACCTTATGGTATAAGTCCTGAGCTTGACCACTGGCACTGAGCTTTAAATTAACAGAAGATTGTAGACCGACACTTTTAGCAACGAGTCAAGTAATCCTGACGATTTTAAATGACTTAATGCCTGATAGTACAAATTCTGAGCTTAACTACTGACAAAAATATGGAGTAGGGATAGATGCACGCCTCTAGCAACTTATCAAGTAATCTTCACGGAACGACTGAATGAATGTTTTGCCGTACAAATGCGGCTACACTGAGAATAGTTTTGAGTAGGGGTAGATTTACGCCCTTTTTTCCTTATGTATTTTTTCAAAGAAAAATGTTAATCAATATCTAAGCAATATTTTCAAATTAATAAGAAAGGACGAAAACAATTTTATACAATAAAATTGTAGTAATCATAAAATTGCAATGACATAACATAAACTGGAATATAACATAATAATAACAGTACTAATAAACTTACTCTCAGCAGCCCTGTGTAGCAATTGTTTTTTCTACAATTAAACATTTTTGAATGTATAAATATTTAAATTTATTAAAACACGTGTGGTTAATGAACTTAGATAATACTATTTTTTAAAAAGAAGTTTAACTTTTCATTCATAAATTTACCAATTATAATTTTAATATATAAATGTAAAAATAATACACATTTATAATTGTCTATGCTTTTAACGGTAGTATATGAAAATTTAACAATTCAATGTAATATTCAAGAAATTTGAAATTATTTCAGTTTAGTAATGTGAAATAAGACTATATTTCTTTTATTATTGGTATACAAAGATCGAACTTTTTTATATATATTTTCTATTTTGTGTGAAACAATTTTTTATCTTTCTGTCAAACTCGTGATTCTAGTCAATGTCAATAATAAACTGAAACAAATACAATTTAATAATAAATAATTTATTTCCAGTTTTCATTACATACTAAAATAATGTAGTAATATTAACATTTTAATTATTTTATCAGCAAACTACTTAATATTTCTGAGTATTTAACATATGACCATATAGTATCCTTGGTTATGAGACAATTCCTCGACGGATACTCAAAACATATTTTTAAGAAACTCACTTATAATTATTACTATAACAATAATTAAAAATAATATCATTTATTGCAGCAAAGATACCAAGATATTAACTTTATTCAAGGTATTGAAATATTTTATTTTTGTTTTATGTAATATTTTTTTATACAGTAATATTTTTATTTGCTTTCATTTTATTTTCTTCAAAAACATTAATTAGACAAATATTTAGCTTTTTGTCCTGGCCAAACCGTCCACTTAAACCAGTTTTCATTACATACTAAAATAATGTAGTAATATTAACATTTTAATTATTTTATCAGCAAACTACTTAATATTTCTGAGTATTTAATATAGTATCCTTGGTTATGAGACAATTCCTCGACGGATACTCAAAACATATTTTTAAGAAACTCACTTATAATTATTACTATAATAATAATTAAAAATAATATCATTTATTGCAGCAAAGATACCAAGATATTAACTTTATTCAAGGTATTGCAATATTTTATTTTTGTTTTATTTAATATTTTTTTATACAGTAATATTTTTATTTCCTTTCATTTTATTTTCTTCAAAAACATTAATTAGACAAATGTTTAGCTTTTTGTCCTGGCCAAACCGTCCACTTAAAAAAAATAAATAAATAATTTCTAACACTTTCTAACGTACTTAAATATTATTTTTTTATGTCACAAGTCAATTTTTACCCCCACGGGAGACTTAGTGAATTCCAGTATGCCGCATTATAATGAAAAAAAGGACCGTTCCGAATTAATGCGGATAATTTCCAATGATTATTCCGGTTCAAACATACCAGACTTATTGTAACAAAAAGTAAATAAAATTTCATACATATTTAAAATAATAACAATCAGATATTACAAATTTAATAGATAAATTGTAGTGAAAATATATAATTTGGTATAAAAAAATGATAAAATACAGATTTATAATTATATTATTTATAAAAACTTAAAAAAAAATTTAATATAGTTGCATTATTTATCAAGTTTTGTTGGCAATAATATTTTTGTATAAATAAGAATGAGTTAATAAGAATACATGTAGAACGCAACCATTGGAGCGTTTCTCCGTCAATGGAGTGAGCAAACGGGCGTCCAACATACAATTGGTTAACGCTCTCGTCATACGCCTCCCATTCAATCTCGTTCTATTCATATATATTTTCTTACTAATTATTATTTTTATTATTTATATGATCTTATCTTTCATCATAATTACATAATGAATACCGAAATTATCAACTAAGTAAACACTAAGCCGGCCGCGATCACGGTTAACCCGTATTATTAATTATTGCAATCAACATTATTATATTTATTATTAGTTGGCAGTAAAATATGATATAGAAAAAAAACAGTTAAAATTTGTATAAAGTGCATTTTGATTAACTAGTTACATTTCGTATAACGAGTTACGAGGAGAAGAAAAGTCCCGGATTGTGCGCCTGCTATTGTGTCCATCTATTATTATAATATATAAACAAGCTATGTACCCTTTTTAATATAAACAAATTTTAAAAGTATATTCTCCCTCCGTGACCCCGGATTGATACAAGTATTATAAACAAATGTAAACTCACTTCACCGTGTGCAAATGGGAAAACAGTTCCTGGTCTTATTAGTCATTCTAGTTGAATCTTAGTATATTTTGTGATCATAGGGATTAGCAAATTTATGTTCAGACATGTTATTTGTGACTTTTTTTGTGCAAAATTAAATAACACTTGAATATCTCCGAAAAGCAAAATTATGAAAAATCGAAAACAAGTTATACTTTTTTCTCTTTTCTTCGTATTTCACATTAGTTTATATGTGAAAAGTATTTTACCATATGAGTATTTCACTAAACGAGTAAAAGTAAAAAAAATTTGAAACGGATTATACTAGTTAAACGAGGTTCCACTGTATAAGAAATAGAGAAATTATAATGTTATGTTAATGCAATTGTATTATCTCAAATAAATTTAGTAAATGTATATACCCATTATTTATATATATTAATATTATTTTTTTAACTTCATAAAGGCATATAATAATTTAATTACGTAAAAATGACAAATTTTCATTTTAGATAATAAATGAATATAATTTAAATAATTAAAATATTAATAATATTAACCCTTTAAGCCTAGTGATTCCAAATGCACTCATTATCTTCTGTTAGCAGCAAATAATGTGAATTGAAGCTATATGTATTTTTAATAGTAGGTAATGTTGAATAATAAAAAAACAAATTTTTGGAAAAAAAAAATGGGCTGGAAAGGGATTATATTCAATTATTTTTGATATATCTTTCTCATTTTGGCTATTACATTAATATTATTAATTAATACATATTGTTATGAGAAATATTTTAATATATATACAAAACCAATGTTTGAAACCTCATAAAATGTTGGGTAGTTTCTACCTGTAAGTTGATCTCCAATCGGAAGGAGCTGAAACTGAAAAGGTTCCGCCTCAAAAATATTTTACTACTTTCATGCGGAAAAGTCACGTTTTACAGTGAATCCAAAATATTTCCTTTTGCGAAGTGAAAGTGAGGTTTTACTCTTAGTGAAATAACATAATCCGGGCTCATAAATTGTGCTCTTTCATCTAGGCATATATAAATACAGGAAAATTTCTTTGTAAAATTGCAAATTTTTGTGCACTTTAACAAAAAAATATTTGAAAAACTTATATGGGTTTGTTTATGATTGACCGGCACTTTTAACTACAAATATTTCAATAGATTTTCTTCGTAAAATAACAATAATGTGTCTACTACCAACAATTTAAGAACAAAATCTGGGCTCTTTTATCACTACTTGCGCCTTAAACCAGGAATATTTTAAAAGAATTTCTTTGTAAAATAGCAATAATTTTCGCACCACAATACTTTTTCGTTTTTAAATAACATGGGGGACGTTTATGATGCTTTAAAATAAGTATTTGAAAATAGTTTTTTTTTCTTAAAATTGCAATAATTTATGTTCACTCACATAAACAACAATTACAAATAATAATCCGGGGTCGTTTATGATTACCGTCGCTTTAAACTTGGAAAAGAATTTTTAAAAAATTCCATGTAAAATAACAATAATTTTTGTACCACAATACTTTTTCGTTTTATGATGCTTTAAACTACTTATTTAAAAAAAAATTCAAAATTGCAATAATTTATGTGAACTCACAAATAACAATTACAAATAATAATCCGGTGTCGTTTATGATTACCGTCGCTTTAAACCAGGAATACTTTAAAAGAATTTCCATGTAAAATAGCAATAATTTTCGTACCACAATACTTTTTCGTTTTTAAATAATATGGGGGTCGTATGTGATGTTTTAAACTAAGTAATTGAAAATATAATATAAATAATTGAAAATATAAACCTAGAATACTTTATAAGAATTTCATTAAAACATAGCAATAATTTTCGTACCACAATATATTTTCATTTATGATATTTTTAACTATGATTTTTTTTTTCTAAAAATCCCAAAAATGTATGTTTCAATTTCAAAAACTAATCCGAGGTCCTTCATGATATTTGAAGAAAATATCTTTGTGTAATAGCAACACTTTTTTTAACACAATACTTTTATTTTTAAATCATTTTGGGGTGGTTTATGATTCTTTAAATAACGTATATTTAAATAGTTTTTTCTTTAAAAAATTGCAAGAATTTTTGTTAATTCGCATTAACAACAATTACAAAAATAATCCGGGGTCGCTATTGATTACTGGGGCATTAAACATTAATTTTGAAAGATTTCATTGTAAAATAGCAATAATTTTCGTACCACAATACATACAAACAATTTAAATAGATATTGTTTATAAAACTTCAATTTCCCCTGTTGAGAAATTGACTTGTATGGAAATGTTAAATTACGCTTTTTTTTTATATAGCTGTTTTGTATTTTGCATTATTATTAGAAATATTTTTTTGTATTAAAATACTTTTATTATGTAAATGATTTGGGGATTTTTGATTAAAGTATCAAAAAGTATTATTGATTCTCAAAATGTGGGTTGCAAAAAAATGACGATAGACGAAACGGTATGTTTTCTACGTTTTTCTACACATATCCATTTTTTTGGTGCAAAGGGGATCGCGGACCAAAAAGTTTGAGAAACACCTTTTTAAACTACAAATATTTAAATAATTTGTATATTTCAAAAAATAATCTGTAATTGTTTTCTTCTGTTGTCGTTTTAGTGTAATTGCTTAGTAAAATAACAATATTTTGTTGACAGTTTTTATGTATAAAAACTTGAATAATTTTAGTAATTAGCAAAAATATTTCAGCATCATTTTGTTTGTTTTGTATTATGTATTTGAAAAAAAATAATTTAAAAGTAACAAATTTTGTTGGGACATTATTGTACTTGTTTATGTAACAATAACTTTTATAGCTTAATTTTTTTTTGTAATAATTCTGGCAACATTTTTAAAACAAGAGGAACAAAAGTTAAATTAAAAGATCATGAATTTATTTACCATACTCTCCTTTTTTTGTATTTTATTTATTTTTTAACACTTAATCTATTAAAAAACATATACATTATAAGAAAATTAAAAACTAAAGTATATGTACATTAGTAGAAATTGTGAAAAAATTAGATTAGTTTGTTGAAGAAAAGCTTAATAATAACAAATATTTACATTTTTTGTACAAATTTGGGAAAGTCGGAGACTTATCGTGAATTGGATGCTTCCGGAAAACTTTCTTCATTTGTAATTTCCACAGAAATATCGGTATGTGTAGAAACAATTTCGGCTCCCGAAGGGGCTTCATCATAATTTAAGGGTGAAATATCCTCCTTGATATTAACAGATCTGTCGTCATCAACCAAGTTAAACAGATTCTAACCTATCCCGTTGGCCTGGCTCTTGGTGACTTCGTGGCTTTTGGCTTTTTAATGGTGGCATTTACGTATTTATTTACGTTACAAAATAATTGTATACAGTTGGACGGAGAACTTTCCTCTGCTCTGGATGGGCCATTGCAGAGGGACCTTGTGATTTTTTCTATCTCATTTCTAATATCACGCCTCAAAAGATAACTGAGCAATGGAACTAAAAATATTACATTATTCGAAGATTGTCCTGACGTCGCTAAGATTTTACTTACGAGTTTCTTTTCTGTCGGGTAAAAGTAAGGCCATTTTTAATTCATTATATCTGTCTACCAGACACTCTGTATGCTCGGGTGAGAAGGTGTAGGTGTCCGTGTAGGTGTAGTCACCAAAATCAATGTCTCTTATAAATTCACCATTGAAGATGAAGTCCTCAATACATGCTATATACAAAAAACATAATATTAATTAAAAGATTTGGAATTTTTAAACAATTTCTTTCTTACGTTCATTCGATCGATTCATGGTCTTCAAACTGCTGAAAATGCAAATAAAGTTCTAAATAGACGTTCGTAAATGACAGAATGCCTTATGGTATACGTCCTGAGCTTGAGCACTGGCACTGAGCTTTAAATTGGCAGAAGTTTGTATTACAGGTAGATCCACAGTTTTTGCACCTTGTCACTTTAACCTGACGATTCTAAATGACTTATAGTATAAGTCGTGAGCTTGAGCACTGGCAAAAATTTGGAGTTGGAATAGATAGACGCCCTTAAGCAACTTGCCAAGAAAACTTGAGGATTCTTAATGACTTATGATACAAGTGTTGAGCTTATATACTGGCAAAAGCTTGGAGTAGGGATAGATACACGCCCTTAGTAGCTGGTCAAGTGAAGTTTCCGGGAAAACTAGCAAATGTTTGAAATAGGGGCCTTACCGCATTTGTGCAGTAGGTGTGCGCTTAATGCCTCTTAAATTAAAGGGTATCCAAAGCGCCGAAAAAGAACGTTATGATTTTCTTAGTAGGGTAATAGGGGGCCTCTATGGTAGGGAGCCTCTAGGTCAGCAGTTTCCAACCTTTATGCTACTACGCCTCCCCGAAAAAAAAAAAATTCCGCGCCTTTTTCTTACCTTTTATTGTTTTAATAGATTAAATAATATAGACACGTTTAATTTATTTGAAGATATTATGGTATAAAAATTAATTTATTAAAAAATTTCGGCGCCTCCCCTGGCAAGAGTTCGCGCCTCCCAGTTTGGAAACCGCTGCTCTAGGTAGTGTGTCGATAGACATTCGAAAAAACAAATTTTTCATTATTGTGTTGGTTGGTCTATTTTTAATACAATATATAAACAAACAATGTATAAAACACATCCACTAAGTCTCTTTGAATATTCTGAATACTTTTTTCAAATATACAAATAAATAATAAACAAAACCATCCACGCCGAATTCCGTGAGAATGCTTAATTATCAATATAAATAAAGTCCTACTTCCAATCACTACTCACACTCACAACTATAATAATAAGAATTTATTTCGATAATGGATTATGTATTTAAAATTTATCTCAGATGAATATAGTCGTATCAAGAACCTCAAAATAACCATATATCTTTAGCAGAAGATTACGTTTTAATAACAAAGTTGTTGGTGCGTGTGTTTTATATTTTCTATTGTATGATTTATGTATGTAAGATTTATTATATATACTAAGTATCTATACGCCCCCAATTATCAGCGATTATCAGAAATAAATATTAATAGAACATTTCTATTCCAGCTTCATTAACATGTGCAGCAAAATAGCAAATCCTGTAAGATTTTTTTTTAAATTGATAAAGTTGCAAACAAATGTGTTTGTCAAATAGAAAAATAGTGTATTTCCCCAATAAACGGAAACCACGCCGCAAACTTCGAACGCTTAATATATACGTATTCATCACGCCGAATATGAAGAACTTCAAAAAAAATAATCTCTCAAACAACGACCGATTAAAAAAAGAAAATTTGAAATAGAACAAACTGAAATGAAAATAACTAAAAAAGATATTATTGTAAATATGACCAAAGCAATATTACAAAATGCATGTGTTGACCTAGTCACTAATTAAGATTTATTTCTTTGTATTTTCAATGTTATAATTGAAAACAATAATAAGAAGAGAATTTGGTAAAAAAATTAAACCAAAACGTACATTTAGTTTCGTACATTCATGTATATAAACTTGAATAAATTTAGTAAGTACATTATTGTATTTGTTTATGTAACATTAATTTTTATTCTTTAATTTTTGTTTTGTAATAATTCAAGCAACATCTTTAAAACAAGATTAATAAAGGTTAAATTAAAAGATCACGAATTGTTTTCCCCCTCTCTCGTTTTTTATGTATTTTATTTTTTTTAACACTTAATCATTATTAACAAACTTATACATTATAAGAAAATTAAAACTAAAGTATATGTACATTAGTAGAAGTAGTAAAAAAATAGATTAGTTTGTTGAAGAAAAGCTTCATAATAAAAAATATTTACATTTTTTGTACAAATTTGCGAAAGTCGGAGACTTATTCTGAATTAGATGCTACAGGAACACTTTCTTCACTTGCAATATGCACAGAATCTGTAGAAACACCTTCGACTCCTGAAGTGGCTTCATCATAATTTATAGGTGAAATGCCCTCGTTGGTGTTAACAGAACTGTCGTCATCAAACACGTATAAACTCAAACAGATTTTAATCTCTCCTGATGACCTGGCTCTTGGTGACTTTGTGGCTTTTGGCTTTTTAGAGATGGTGGCCTTGGTGTCGTTCTTGGTGTCCCTCTTTACATTGCAAAGTGGTTGTATACTCTTGGACCACGGAGGACTTTCCACTACTCTAGTTGGGCCTCTGCGGAGGGCCTCCGAAATATATTCCATTTCCTCCATTTCAAAATATTTTTGAACACTGGAACTGAAAATATTACATTATTCGAAGATTTTCCTGACGTCGCTAAGATTTTACTTACGAGTTTTTCTTCTGTCGGGTATATGTAAAGACCTTTGGAGCTCAAAATATTTGTCTATCAGTGACTGTTTTAGCTCTGTCTCGGTGGGGCAGGTACCTGGCTGCCCATAGTACTCACAATAAATAATATCTTGGATATATTCGTCATTGTAGACGAAGTTCTCAATTGATGCTATACAGACAAAGAAGATAATATTAATTAAATGATTTGAATTTCTTTAACAATTTGTATTCTTACGCTCATCGAGTCCATGTTTTTCCTACTGTTGAGAATGCCAATAAAAAATATTAGGTAAAATTCTTGACGTTTCTCAATGACCGAATGCCTTATGGTGCCTTATGCCTTATCAAGAAATCGATAATACAAGTTCTTAGCTTAACTACTGGCAAAAGTATGTAGTAGGGACAGATGCACGCCTTTAGCAACTTATCAAGTAATCTTGGCTGAATGAATGTTAAGCCGTACAAATGCTGTGTATAATTTTGAGTAGATTCACGCTCTTTTTTTTCCCTTATGTATTTTTTCAAAGATAAATTTCAATATATTTCAAGCTATATTTTCAAATTAATAAGAAAAGACAAAAACAATTTTAAAAAAAATGTTTATAGTTTAAAATTGTATTAATCATAAAATTGAAACTACAAAACATAATAATAATTAGTATGGATAAACTTACTCTCAGCAGCCATGTGTAGCAATTGTTACTTCTACAAATAAATACTTTGTATGTATAAATATTATTAGATAATATTAGTTTAGCTTTTAGTTAAGTTAACAAGTTAATTTTCATAAATCTAACAATTATTATTTTAACAATTATACATAAATAAATGGAAAAAGAATACACATTTTAACGGTAGTATATGAAAATTTAACAATTCAATATAATATTTAAGAAATTTGTAGAAAATACTTTCAGTTTAATAATGTGAAATAAGACTCTATTTATTATTAGCATACAAAGATCGAAGTTTTATTACTTATATATTTTCTATTTTGACCGAAAACCATTTTCCACCTTCCTGACAATAAACTGGCAAATTACGAAGAAATATTTCATTTCCAGGTTCATTATATATTTTAATAAATTATAAACATAATGTATTGTAAATAATGAATAATATACTAAAATTATGTAGTAAAATTAACATTTTGGTTACTACTTAATATTTCATAGTTTTAACATATAGTATCATTGCGAGAATTCCTCGACAGATACTCAAACAATATTTTTAAGAATCTCACTTATAATTATTACTATAATAACAATTAAAAATAATATAATTTATTGCAACAAACTACCAAGATATAAACTTTATTCAAGATATTGCAATATTTTATTTGCTTTTCATTTTATTTTCTTCATAAACATTAATTTAAAACTTTATGCAACCGGACCGGACTATAAGACAAATTAAAATAGTTGCATTATTTTGTTGGCAATAATATTTTTGTATAAATATTTTAGTATTTAAATTGTTTCTTAGTTTCTGAGTTAATGAGAATACACGTAGAGCACTACCATTGGAGCGTTTCTCCGCCAATTCAGTGAGTGATCAAACGGGCGTCAAAAATCCAATTGGTTAACGCTCTCGTCATACGCCTCCCATTCAATCTCTTTTTATTCATATTTATTTTCTTACTAATTATTATTTATATGATCTTTTATCATGATTACAGGTAGTACCGAAATTATCAACTAAGTAAACATTAATTATTACAGTGGATCCTCGCTTAACGAGTTTAATCCGTTCTAAAATTTCCAGATGTTTACTCGTATAGTAAAGTACTCGTATAGTGAAATACGTTTTCCCATATAAACTGAATTACGATAATGCGTTCCATACCGGAGAAAAAAATGTATAACTTAGTCTCGATTTTTCATGATTTTGATTTCATAACTATAGTTATTTTTATTCTTTGCTTTTTATTCGGAGACATGCAAGTGCTATTAAATTTTGCACAAAAAAAAATCACAAAAAACATGTCTGATCACAAGTTTGGAAATTTTGTGATCACAAACAACTCTAAGATGCAACTAGAATGACCACTAACACCAGGAACTGTTTTCCAATTCACACACGGTGAAGTGTCTATATTATATTACTTGTATCAATTCGGGGACTTGGTGGAGGTCTTTTTATACTTTTAATATTTGTTTATAGAAAAAAACGTACATTATATTTGCAAAGAATAGTTCGCTTTAAACAAAGATGACAAAGAAAATCGACGGGCCGCGGTAAAATTATCAAAATGATTCTCAAAATGTGGGTTGGGAAAATACGGACCAAAAAGTTTGAGAAACACTGCTTTAAACTACAAATATTTAAATAATGTGTATACTTTGACAACATTTTTCAAAAAATAATCTGCTTAGTAAAATAGCAATATTTTGTTGACAGTTTTGTCGTTAATTATATTAAAATGAGAAAACTCAGTATAGTAAACATAATAAATCATTTGGAAAGGGTTTTGGTAAACATACGTCTAAGAAATTTTTGATAACAAAAAAGGTTGTCTTAATTTTTTTTTAATTACGTGTTTATATTTTCCATATTTTCTATTCTTATACTTTTTTAAATTATGAAAATTGTAATTAATAAAATAAATATTAGTGATGAACATATGATTTTATAATTATAATATAATTATGATCACTATGTCAAAATCCCGACTACCATAATCACGACAATCAAAATCCCGACTATATCGAAATCTTTGAGCCAGCCGGATTTCGATAAACTCGGGATTTCAAACATCGGGATTTCGATAGACGAGATTTCGGTTGTCGGGCTTGCGATTGCCACCGGAGTGGTAAGTATGTAAGTATCTTAAGTGTTTGTCGAAAAATTCACGAAAAACTGAATAAACCCAAATAAATGTATCTAATTTACAAAAAACCAATGAACATAATTATATTTTAGTCTTCCAAAAAAGTTTGGCACAAAAATGGCTAAAAATGAAACTTCCGCAATTACAACTGAGCTTAGTCCCTTCGAATCGGGAGCATCTAATTTTATATCTTTTATATACAGCTGATATGCCAACACCAGATATTATTGATTGCATCTCGACAACTTCAAGAAGAAGAGATATAGTTTAGGAAATGGCGAATTGGTATAAACTCGAAGACAGCACGTTGGCTCGTTGGAAAGGTGAGACATTCAGCTTTCATATGAATGGTAAGGGTCTATATCGCAAGCCCGACAACCGAAAGACCGTCTATTAAAATCCCGAAGTTCGAAATCCCGAGTGTATCGAAATCCCGACGCTTGAAATCTCGATTATATTTTGACATAGATGGGATTTCGAACGTCCCGTGTAAATTAAATACATATTTTAGTGACTTTTATTAATTATCTTTTTATCTATTATTTAGTTCCTGGATTTGTCCGGTTTCATACAATCCGGGATATTGATGAACTATATCCGATTTGAAAATTTTATAAAACAAATCTCAATTTTAATTAAGCAAAGTTAGTACTCAAAGTTACTTTTTTTATACATAAATGATCGATTTTTTTCCTATATATATCAAGTGGATCTATACCAAATTCCCGACATAGTGGAAATCCCATCAAACATAATCCCAACAATGTTAAAATATCGACACTAAAAATCCCGACATTTGAAATCTCGGTGGAATTTTTATTATCTATATTTCAGATATATTCATTTTTGCAAATCTTGAGAAATAGTTAATATAAGTTCAGACGTAGATTCAACACTAAATAGTAACGCAGTTATGTAATAACGCTTATTTTTTAATTTATATTTTTTATTATTTGATATTGACGAAAAAAAATAAAAGCAGTGATTCCCAAAGTGCGCGCTGCAGCGAACCTGGGAGGCGGTAGAAACATTAATACATATATATTTCCGTATAATTTTTAAAGAAATAATATGCAGGGGGCGCCGAGTAATATTTTTTTTTGGGAAGGGAAAAGTTTGGGAACCACTGGTTTAAAGCCAGGGTTCCCAAACTTTTTCTGTTTGCCTTAATACATCATATTTTTTCCGTGACACCCCAATTCAATACATTGTTTTATATCAGGGTGCACTTTATATTATATCAAAATTTTCGCGAGGGTCTTGCAGCACAGTTTGGGAACTCGATTGTCGAAATTTTGATTTATCTTATTTTTATTTAGTTTCTGTATTAATCTGGTTGCATACAGTCCAGTATTATACTTAATTGAATATGAATTAAAATTTATCCAAATTTAATTATTTAGATAAATAATTTTGGATTTATATTTATATTAAATATTAAATATTGTAAAATTAAATTTTTTGCTTTCATATTTCATATTAAAGCAATGGAAATATTAAGTTTCTAAAAGGGTCAGCAAAGTACCTACTCCCACCACTTTCTAAACCCTATTTAAGCAGGGGTAAGGTTGAAAGTCCTCAGCAGTGCTCAGTTACTTCATCATCACCATGGATTCTACATCTGATTTAAGTAAGTCAAAATTTAATATTTCTAACATTGTCATACCTACTTTTCAAACTTTTATATAAGATTCCTTTGTTCATCCACTTTTTCAATTCACTCCAAACGAGTCCCACACGTGGGTTCCAAACTTTAATAAAAAATAAGTTTGTTAATATTTATATGAACGAGAGTTGAAAACATGAACTGGACAAAAGAAAAAATAAACCAAACTCTTATTTCATATATCGCACATGTTACAGATCAAGCAAAACCATCCTCTGCAATTCGCGACAATTTCGATGCCGATTTAAGTAAGTTTTTACCATTTGAAAATTAACTTTATGTAATATTTTCATAAATAACTTCATTTTCAGTTTCCTCTTTAGAAATTGACAAATTGCAACTATCTGATGCTAATCATGATAACGACGATGGAATTATAGAAATCAATGAAGTTGAAGAACTTCAACTATCTAATACTGATCATACCAACGACGATGGTATTATAGAAAACAATGAAGTTGAAGAAATTGTACAACCTGACGATAATTATGCCAACGAGGATGAAATTATAGAAAACAATGAAGTTGAAGAACTTCAACTATCTAATACTGATCATACCAATGACGATGGTATTATAGAAAACAATGAAGTTGAAGAAATTATACTACCTGACGCAAATTATGCTAACGAGGATGAAATTATAGAAAACGATGAAGTTCAAGAATTTATACTATCCCACGCTAGTCATGCCAACGACGATGGAAATATAGATAATTATATCCTAAACTTCAACTTTTATGGAAACGATTATGGATTTTTTAATCGTCTTCAGATAGACGTTTTACAAATTGTTGATCCACCTGAAGCTTCCCATAATATAATTTGGAGTATTTGAAGTATTTCATTCTAATGAACTTGTTGCCAGTTAAGTTTAACGATTAACACATTTTTTATTTTGAATTAACATTAGTTGATAAGGACAACAAAAAGTAAACAAAATTCATATTTGTTATTAATAATTTTCATTACATTCACTTACCGCCAAATTTCATTTAATTATTGTATGGTTTGAATAATAAAAATTACATTGTACATCTTCTAATTGTATTTTATGGAATAACATTTTAATAAATATAAATCTACATTTAAGGCAAAAAAAAAATTATTAATTGTTACTACTAATTCAAGTATAAAACATTAAAACCTAAAGTTTTATATTTGGTGATAATTTGTTAAATTTACTAATTATTATATTTAATCCTATTCATTATTAATACATGAATGAATCTACATCATCGATCGCATTGATCAAGATCGTTCAGTTCAAAATGGAAACGTGTGGTAACAAAACTAATGTTTCTTTCTCTGCTTCGATTTGTCCACATTCACCAATGAAATTAAATCATTTTTGTGTTTGTGTTTATTAAAATATTTACATTCCAATTTTCTATTTTATTATTTAATTCATGTTAAAATAAAAATATATGTAAAAGTTTGCAAATAAAGTTAAATTTTGTGAAATTTTAAATACTCCATTTTTTTTTTGTTCACATTTTAACATAACAAGAACAGTTTTTGTTATTTAATAAATAAGTATGTGGTGTTTCGGATCTATATCGAAATCCCGGTATAGATTTGATTTCCGACATTTGAAACCACGACAGTATCAAAATCCCGACAGTCTAAATCAAATAATATTGAGTCTGTCGGGATTATGGTTGTTGGGATTTTTATGGTCAGGATTTCGGTTGTCACCGGTCACTTAAGCCTCTTATTATAAGGTCCGTCTCCAGTCATGCTTTGTGCAGCCCCTTTCAGCCCGAAGCAGGGAAATACCAGGAAAAAAGGACCAGGAAATTAGGAAACACGGTACCGCCTTTTAAGAGTTTATTAGGGATGGAGCACTGGTATAGTCAGTCTTTTGTCGCGCGCACGGTATTCTGTAAAGTTCTCCGTACTACAATTTCTCTGTACCGTCTCTCCTTTGTTATATTTATAAATATGCTTGTATATTTCTGTATTTCTATCTCCAAAGATTCTTCTCTTTTCCAGGTAGCAGGAGCATTTAGTTCAAAACAAGAAATTAGTAACTTAATAAAAAAAACATTTTTTCTTTCATTTGAAACAATTCATTGCTTACATAATTACTTAATTTATTCATTTTGACGGAATATTGTCTATATTTCTTATGAACATTTTAAAGTTCATAAGTTCACAACATTAATTATTTTCTTAGTTTTTATATCTCAATTAAAAACTGAAAAGCTCAAAGAGCAAAAAAAAGACAGTGAATCAATTTATTATCATATTTTATTAGAATAGAAACTGAAAAGATGTAGATTCACATTTGAAACATTAAATATAACAAGAGTTTTTTATATTATTTGTATGATTTTTTACAATGTACTGAAACTATAAGAAGAATGTAGTGAATTGTGAATATTTTGATAATTAGTTCTATAATAGGTAATATTTTATATAATTCTTACAATACTATTTTTTTTGTAATATTTAAATAATAAACGAAAAATTAATCTGTAAAGGATATCAATATTAAAATGAAAATTATTTAATTACTTATACAATTAATTATTGCAAATAAATTAAAACAGCAATGCCTCGCATAGTGCTGTTTATTTTTATGCAGTTCTTAATGGGGTGGCGTTTCAAATATTGGCGGAACTTGCACTATGTGAGGTTTTCTGTTTTAATTTATGTATTTAATCATCAAATTAAATTTTCATTTAATCACTTTCTTCAGTAATCCATATAGGTGGAAATGGAAATGGAATGTCATTGTCTATTCGACGCCAAGCAGCATGCAATTCTTCTAAAGAATCACAAGAATCACTATCGTCATCGCTCGAATTATCACTTTTCTGCAAAACATTAATGTCACTTGTCCCAGCAGAAGTTCTGTTATTTTGCTCAGATGAATTTAACTCGTTTTCCACGACTACTGTCGAAGACTCCAACTCCAAAGGCGCGTCGTAATAATCCATTGACTCTAAGGATGCGTAAGATGAATTCGAAGTCTCTGACATATCACTTTCTTCGAGTGCTGAAGCCAACATTTCTATGAGATAATCCGAAGACTCTTGAGTCGCTGCTATATCCCTAACCTCGACTGCAGTTGATGGTAACTCTAATAATTCATATGAATCCGAAGACGCTGTTCCTGCAGTTACCTCGACTGCAGATGGAGGTAACTCCAAAAGTACATATGATTCCGAAGACTCTGTAGACGCTGTCACTTGACTTACCTCGACTGCAGATGGAGGAAACTCCAAAAACTCGTATGAATCCGAAGACTCGGATGACGAACGTTCGACGAATACAATAGAATGGTCCATGTCGAATATAAGCTTTGAATAGTAATGACCATTTTCCAAACTCAACCCTGCTATATATGCTTGGCTATAGAGAGTGGTGGGAGTTTTCACCGCTTCTTAGAAATATTTTAACAGCACAAATACTATGGTCGACTGTTCGATTCCCAAAAACCAACAAAAATTTGTAGGGGCCGATAAACCCGAAAGGGGTAAAAATAAGGCCAAAAAAATAAATTGATTTTACTTATATATATATCAAAATGAAGACGTGCTCAATTTCCATATAAACTATAAACTAACAAACAAATTGTTTATAAATATTCATGATATTCGTATTAATATAATAATTCCAAGAAACAAGATCTCTTTGCATACGCATTTGTCGTATTGAGAAGAGCAAAGTTCAATTCACAAGCAAATTTAAAATGGAACCTAATTACAATTCAAGTAAAATATTTTTAATGAACACTTTAATTTTTTTATCAGGTATCAATTTTGATTGCAGACTTACTACACTCGAATATGGGTGCCAAATTTCAATGCGATGAAGCAATACGATGAATACAGCCAGAGATTCGTTAACGATTATAGGAGAAATAAGCAGAAATTGAACGAAAAAAATTAAATGGAGAAAGATGAGCTTAAGACAAATTTTACTGATGATTTCGAATTTCTTCAATCAAAATTTGTTGATAGTTTAGTTATCACAATAAAGTAGAAGTATCTGTAGTTAATAGTAAACAGATAATTCTGCATTAATGATTTTTTTCGATTTATCCTTTGCTAAGGTTGAGAAAAGTAATAATACTTCTGATGAAGATAGTAATTTTTTTTGAATAATTATGTAAACCATATTCTATATAAAAAGACAGTAAAAAGTAGCGATGAATCTGAGAAAAATGATAATTTATCTTTTGATTTGAATAATAACACCATAACCCGATACATTTTAGTGTAAATAATTAATATTATTACTTTAATTTCGATATTTTTAATTTACATTTTTTTTCGTTACTTTGGTTTTATAATGTTTATTTCTTTAGAATTTATTTTTATTTTGAATAAATATTTATGTTATGTTGTCATTTCTAACAAATAATTTTATTAAATCTTTACCATTTTTTTCCTCAAGTTTAAATTTCTTAAGTCTAAATCGACATTAAGCTTGAAAGTACAACAATTATAAGATTTAAAAATAAATACTGATAGCCTTTCTTTATTTATTCATTCATTATATAACATTATAAAATAATTGCAAATATTAACAATATGTAGTATAGGAGTCACACAAACAAATACGAAATTAAAACATATTTATTTTCATAAAATAAAAAAATAGTCGAATGTTAGAAGAGGCTATTCACCATAGTCTTTCCGCCTATGAGAAGTTTTTTCATATAATAAGTAATAGATGAGTTTTCTTTTTATCCTTAGACTAAGATTGTTCACTGAGATTCGATTTATATAAAAATGAGAAAAAAAGAGATTAAATTTATATGAAAATTAGAATTAAATTAAGTCCGAATAGAAAAATAATTGTTGCTTTCAATTAATAAATTTCTCAAATAGACAAAATTTATTTGCAATTTTTTGTTATTATTGTATTCTGTATCTAATTTTTAGCAATTTTCACATTCTCACGTTTCATTATTATAAAAGTTCCAATGCAACAACTGATGTACGTACAATTTCAGCGAGATTCAAAAATTTGGATTTAGACAGATCAAAAAGGTTGGCAGCCGCTGATTTAAATCATTCAACTAACATTATTAATTTTTAATTACACTGTAAAGTTTCTATTAAAAAAAAACATATCAATCATAGTTGAAAATGTAGAATGTTTTTTTGTATAAATTTTATATATTCCTGTATTTTTTGGAGAAATCTTTGGCAATCTAGTTTTGAATCAGCACAGTCTATAACTATATAAAGAAAAAAGTAATTATTGTTATTTGCTAAAAGTTCGAAAGTCGATGAGAATGATTTGAAAGAGTAGAATGTAAAAACTAAATTTGTTTGTAATCAATTGAAATTCAATTTGGGCAAAAAGAAATGTATTTTATTTCTAAAAATAAAATCAAGTTTTCTAAATAATCATCAAATATAATGTATCATGTAAAATAAAAACTTATAATTCGTTTTTATGTTTATTAATAATAGAAATTTATTTTTTTTCAATTAACTAAAAAGAAATAATTTATTCTAAGATTTTATTTGAAATTTCTACTCCTACATTTATTATTACAACTTATTTCTATAAATAATCAATAAAATAAATAAATAATATTCATTTTCATTCATCGTACATAATCAAATATTATAATTAAAAATAATGCTATTTCACAAAGAAATTCTCTTCAAATATTCCTAGTTTAAAGATAAATAAATCATCCAGGATCCCGGATTAGTTTTTCAATTTGAAACATACATTTTGGTGATTTTCAGAAAAAAAATATTCGTAGTTTAAAAGATCATAAACGTCCCCCAAATGATTTACAATAGAAAATGTGTTGTAGTATGACAGTTATTGTTATTTTACAAAGAAAATTACGAAAATTTCTGCTATTTTACAAAAAAAAATCTGTTAAAATATTCTTAGTTCAAAGCGCCATAAACGACCCCGGATTGTATTTTTAATTTGTTGCTAGTTATTGCTAGTTTACGTAGAAAATCTGTTAAAATATTTTTAGTTAAAAGCGTCGGTAAATCATAAACAAACTCATATTTGTTTTACAAATAATTTGTTTATTAAGGTACATGAAAATTTGCATTTTTAAATTTTCTTAAAATATTGCTTGTTGAACTTATTGTTATTGTACCGAATTACTTCAGGTTATAAGCAAACTGTCTTTAAATATATGTAGTTGAAAGAGCCGGCAATTTATGAGCTCGGATTATGTTATTGCACCAAGCGCAAAACCTCACTTTCACTTCGCAAAAGCAAATATTTGAAACGTGACTTTTCCGCTTCCACCAACATTTTATTAAAATATTTCTTATAACAATTTTTTTTTAAAGTCGCTAATAAATGATTTAATATAATATATATATTTAATAAAATTAAATAAAAAATATTTCCTACAAAAGAAAATATTATTCTTGCTAACTAATAAAAACCATATTATTTGCATTAATTAACAATACAGTAAAACAACGATTATTCGTGTCTCCATTTACCGTGCTTCAGATTAGTTAGTGGTGGTTAGTGTTTACTTAGTTTATAATGTCGTTATTAACAGTAGTTTTTCAATTATCCCTGCTTTAACGTTCCCCAATTAACATGGATAATCGACGTTTTACTGTAATTATGATGAAACATAAGATCATATAAATTATGAATAGAAAGAGATCGAATGGGAGGCGTATGACGAGTGTAACCCAATTCAATTTTTGACGCCCGTTTTCTCACGGCATTGGTGGAGAAACGCTCCAATGGTAGCGCTCTACATGGATTCCTATTAATAAAATATTACTGGTCAAAAATCCTTTGATAAAATTAGTGCCAACGAAAGTTTCTAAATAAATAAATAATGCAAATATTATGAATATTTTCTTAATTTCAAGTTATAATAAAGGTTTATACAGTATTTTATCCTTTTTTTCTTACAATAATAGTTGTGATCTCACACTAAACAATAAGATAAGAGGTTCCGCCAATATTCCGGACTATTTGAAACCAGATTAATCGAGAAACAACAATGATATAAGACTATACAAAGAGGTAAAAAAAGACTGTACAAAGAGGTAAAAAACGGTCAAATAATTTTTTAGCCTCGGTCGTTAGCCCTTTGGCCAGCCTATTAGTATATATATTTTTATTGTATGTTAAAATTTATTTATGTATAAATTGTTCTTATGCATTGATGTTTGGCCAATATTATTATTATTTAATTTTTTAGAAATTGTTTTTTTTTTCTTTCACTATACTCACCACAATCAATGAGTTTTGTATGTTAAGTACGAAATATTTCAATTATTTATAATAATACAATTTGTTAATAAATGATGATAAATTCACAGAAATTTTATCAATATTTCAGAATTTATTTAAGCCACATTTTTCTTAATAATAATACAAAAGAAAAGTACATTCTATAAATAAATAATAATAAAAACTAAACAATTATAACAACTCTCAAAATAAATAAATTCTAACATAAAATTTAAAAAAATATATTATTAGGCTGGCCAAAGGGCTATCGACAAAGGTCTTTCCTACCCGGAAGCACAAATTTAATTATGGAATAATAACAATATTACAATAATAATATACAAATGAGTGTGTATCAATCGAGGGACATTAGGTATTGGAATAGGGATAATGTGGGATATTTAAATTTGAAGGATATTTGAGTTTCGAGGGGCACATAATTTAGAGAGGCATTTTTCTTATTTATCTTTAAAATAATAATAACTTTTCATACAATAACATAGAACCAAAAAGTTAACTACTGCAAATGGCTATTGATCATTGGTATTTCTGCTCGAATTACAATAAATATTACATCTTACTTTAATTTACTTCATAAACTTGAAATTAAATATTATTCAAGAACAATAATAATACAAAAACAATCTAAAATAATATTTGCAAATAGATTTTTTTCTTAAATTTTAAAATAATTATAAATAAAATTTGTTGATAAATTAGTATTATAAAAGATAATTCTACGCGAATCATCATATTATTGGATTTTACATTTTTTTTTGTTAATCGCTTATTCGAATAAGATAAGCCGTTCGGCCAATATTCCGGACTATTTGAAACCAGATTAATCGAGAAACAATAATGATATATAAAAAAGACTATACAAAGGGGTAAAAAAAACGATCATGTATGTATAAAAAAATAATTTTGAGTACTATTTTTTTTAGAATTTGTTTTTTTCTCTCACTATACTCACCACAATCAATGAGTTTTTTATGTAAAGTACGAAATATTTCAATTATTTATAATAATACAATTTGTTAATAAATGATGATAAATTCACAAAAATATTAAGCCACATTTCTCTAATTTATCTTTAAAATAATAATAACTTTTCATACAATAACATAGAACCAAAAAGTTAACTACTGCAAATGGCTATTGATCGTTGATATTTCTGCTCGAATTACAATTAATATTACATCTTACTTTAATTTACTTCATAAACTTGAAATTAAATATTATTCAAGAACAATAATAATACAAAAATAATCTAAAATAATATTTGCAATTATTTTTTTTTCTTAAATTTAAAATAATTTCAATAATTAAAAATAAAATTTGTTGATAAATTAGTATTATAAAAGATAATTCTACGCGAATCATCATATTATTGGATTTTACATTTTTTTTTTCGTTATTCGCTTATACGAATGAATCACGTTTATTAAATATTTACGTGAAATATCTTAAACAATTGACGAATTATCAACAAGAGAAGAATCGTATTTTTCAATAATCGTTTAAAGATTACAGTGTTTCTTAAACCATGACAAACTGTTTTGTAAGCAAAATTTTGAGAATTTGAGAGGGGCGCATGCCCAGGTATTGTGTATAAAAGGTGGTAACTTTTAGCTTCTGCAGATTATATCGACAGATCTTCCGACGAAGACAGACGTGTTTACTTCTTTTTCATAACATTTGTTATCATCTGTGAAAATGTGCAAAGGGTGCAGGAAATTTTCTATCACCAGAGAAGAGATTCTTAATGCTGAATTAGATTTGTTTGGTGAGTGTTTTTACCTTTAATACATATTTTTTAGAATTAGAATTTTCTCTGTAGTATTAAAAACTATGTATAAAATATGCATATATAAAAGAGATAAGATTGATTACAAACGTCAAGCAATTTTTTTTTAATTTATAGTATTAAATTTTAAATAATAATGTCTTAAATAATTGAATTATATCTTTCAATGAATGAACAAAATTTTTGATATAACAACATACAAAGGTCTGTTAACCACATTATATTTTTGCCCTAAATAAATAATTTTATTTAATATATATAAATTTTAAATAATTTTCTTTTGCTCATTAAACTATTATTGATTTAATAATAATATTAATTGGCAATTGACAGTATGAAAGACAATAAAAATTCAATTTCAAACTTAATTATTTAATTTTCAATAATTTATCAAAACTAATAGAATCAATTTGGAAAACATTATTTAAAAAAAAAATGGATAAAACTGAATTCAACTTAAAATTGTTTTTTACCCAAAAAAGTACAATCTATTTGTATAAAGTTGCATTAAAAATAATCAATAATTACTTTAATATTGGTTTACTTCTTGTTGCCAACATAGTACTAAGAAAATAGTTAAATTGGTATCATTGCCACTAAACCTAGAAAAGAGGGCGCTGCAAATCCTGCACTACATTCCAGTGACCTCGCGTATTTTAACTAGTTTTTTTTTTTTACAAAAATGGCTGTCTCAAGTAAGTTTTTGACTAAATTTGATAATTACTGCAATAACAATGAGAATCACTGCTTTATATGTGAGAAATAAAATCAAAATGAATATGATTTAAGAAGGCTATGATTGTATTAATGTATAAAGTGCATGTTCTTTGAGAATGGTTTCTATCTATTTCTTAACTATTAACATTTTGCAGTCATGAAACGTTGAATTGAGATATTGATGATATTATGCAATTTTAGATTTGTTCATTATAATGTAATCTTTATTTATTTAAAATCGTCGCACTGGTTGAATATCTAAAGAAAATCTATTGAGCCACCCATTCCAATAAATATCGTTGTAGATTTTGCTTAACTATAGACAGATTTGAAAGTTAAGCAAAATCTACAACGATTACTCTATATAATATCTTTTTATAACGTAATTTTTATATGATCGATTTCGAGTTACTTTGTTAATAATTAATAGATTTTGAAAGATCGAAGTAGGCTGTGACATTAAAAAAAAAAACAAACATTAACCTGTTAATTAGTGTTCGTAAGTCACATTTGTTGCTTGAATATTGTAAATCCAATTAGGTGAGTGATTCGTATTGATCCAATCTCGTCCAAGCTTAAATCTAAGCAAAATGATTCTGTCATTTTCAATTAATAACAAACTGTTGTTATCAAGAGACAAGCAATGTTGATAAGCATTTAACGTTTGGAAAAGAAGTTATTTTTTTTTGTTTTTTTTTCTGACACCTAAACTCCAAAAAGACGCTTCGAATTCGAGGTATCTCCGGAGCAGAAAAAAAGGAGCTCAGATCGCGACACATTTCCAAGCTGTACCATGCGTTTGGTTACGTTCCTCTTTTGAACAATTTCAACTGTTCGTAAATGTGTCGCTGAGGTATAAATAATTGTTGCGCGTTCATCGTCCATTCCAATTTCCGTTTCCGTCAATAAATACTTAGATTTTTACAGATTACGAATCGGACTACAGCGATTTTGATGATGATGATGATACCGAGGATGACTCCGATATAGAAAATAGTTCTGAAGAATCCGACGGAGCCATCTCACCACCGCCGCCAACCCCATTGACATCCGACCCCTGCGGTAACTTTTATATATAATTATTGTTTCTTTAAAGACTTTAGTTGTACTGTCAGCATCTATTTGCACTTTAGACACTACATCAGGGATTCACAACTCTATACCAATACACCATTCAACCAATTCGTATCACGGTAGTTTAAAATGTATTTTAGAAGAGCACCAAAAGGTTGGGTTCTTAGGAATTTTCAATAAGGCTGTAGCAATGAAATCAACAATTTTAGGCTGCAAATATACAAGAAATTATATATTCTTGTATATTTGCAGAAAATTGTTGATTTCATTGCTAATACACGTATGTTAAGATGTAAAAGCAATGTTGTTTCTAGATTTCGTATTCCAACGACATCTTTATACCGAGACAGATAGGTTGAATTCTTTGTTCGAACCATTCGGTACCGATTTTGTCATGCATCCACAATATTTCCCGCCCAGCATGCTCGAATGTAAGTACCTTTTGTTATGTTTTTGGGACGTTTCTGATTAAAATGTATGTCTTTAGCGGAGAACATCAGTTTTGATCAAGGCCGTCCTGTCTATGCACCTGGGGTGAACGAGCCTGAAATCCCTGCAGTGTTGAATGGAATTGACTTTAAGGAAGGTACGTAATCAACTTAAGTTAATAATCTGAAGCATCCATATAGCAAATAGAATAGGAATAAAGTGTAATTAATGTTTTCTATTTGCAGATATTGAAGAAAATTCAAACATTGTAAAGAAAAAAGAAACAGGTGAGATACAACAACAGACTAACGATATGAAGATGTGTATATCCTTCGACAAATGCGTAACGAAAAACCTATGCAAGATCTCGTATAAATACACGATGCCCGTGGTTGATAATGGAAAAAAGGATCTTCCTCTTCCCTTTAATCCGGGAAGCTACCACTGCATCAAGCAGCTTCATAATATCGCTTTAAACGAGCTGGATCAAAGACATAGAGGTACTTTTCCAATTAAAGACTCTATAACGGACTTTGACAAATTTACTCATCTAAAGTATGCGTCCTTGGAAATGCTACACCTGCATCCACTGTACATTTTGCGTGAACGTCAACGTCGAAAATACATTTCCTTGCACAATTTTGATAGCTCCATCTTAAGGTTCTACCCAAGACTGACAGCTCCGAAATTGTGTTTTAATAGTATTTTTATGCTATCAAAAGTCGTCACATGGTTTGTTTGCAATTCTTATACTAAAGTCATAAATTTGATTGATGGTACAACAGTTCCCATATATGCAAATCGCAAAGATGCTATGAATTTGTACTACCCCAGGAATGATTCTCAAAATATGCCTTTATACAACATCCATGGTCAGATCATAAAAACGAACGTCCGCTATGTCGAGGTGGTATGTAGTAAAAACTTCTTTATCGAATTGAAAAGAAGTATAACGATTCAAAAGATACCTCGGCTAAATTGACTCCATGAAATATTTTTAAGTAATCCAAAACAATTTTTTAACTCGTTCTGTCACATATTTTAACGTGTTTCTTCATGTTTATTATTTTTTTTTTAATTTACTAAATTTTTTATATTTAGCAAATCTCAATACTAAGCTTTATAACTAGTTTGCATTTACCTGAAAACCTTAGATGACATCAAAAAGAGCTTCACCACATTTGCAATTAATAATATGTTTTTCATGTTTATTATCGCTATATTTTCATATAATTATATCGAAATAGTTTTATATTTTGACTACATTTTCAATTAACTAATAACGTATATCTTCCACGTTAATATTTTTAACAAAATAATCAAAAAAAATCAGATTTCTAATTAGCTATCATCTGGACATCTTAAAACATCTGTACCAAGTTTTCAATTTGATATTTATGTGATTATATTTATAGTATCAAAATTGAATACTTAGTTTTAAAGTAATTTAGTTTTCAGACATACGTATAAGCTATTGATTTTTACTTATTATTATGTATATTAATATTTTATTCATTTTTTTTTCTAGATTTTGAAATGTTTGTTACTTCTGGATTTGGGAAGTAAGTAAAAGAGTTTATGTTTTTTTTTTATATATCATCACTATATGTATTAAACGCTTAATGTATTAGAAATAAATATATTTTAACATTTTACATAGATTTTTATCTTAATATTTATCTTATTATCTATAAGAGAAATATAAAACGATAAAAATAAATACTAACATTTAGTCCTCAAATTTAGTTTCGTCATGCTATAACATACATCTGTTTCTATCCACAGTGACACAAACAACGCCAGGTTCCTCAACATTCGCTCCAATGGAATGGATGGTTTCTACCATACATATTATTTATAGAAAATTATGTATTTAATTAAAAGCTGCACACTATGAATTAACAAGTCTATTAGAGTTAATAGGATAATTATCGAGTCCTTATAAATTTGGCCCAAAATAGTTACAAACAGTTCTAAGGAAATTTATTAAGACAATGAATTTCCAAGATGTTTGAACCAAAATATAAAAACCTGTGCATATCTATTTTAAGTATTTATCTGAATCTTTATATTTTCATATTCATATTATTGTTTTCTAACTTGTATAGTATCTTATTTAGTTGCTACTTAATTAAGTTTACAGATTACTTTTTAAGTACATAGGGCTTTATATTTAGTGACTTCTTTTAATGCGATATAATTTATTACAATCAGTATTTTTTGTGTGCAGCTTTAATACTTTCATTACTTTACAGGGCGGCATGCCTGGAGGATTTAAATAAATAATTACTCTAAATCTATCTGTGTTATTGTATTAAATCTATATTTCCATAATATAAATTTAGAATCTTTCATATTTGAAACATCAGAACTTTAACTGAGAGTTGATAGACAATAAAACAGATTTGTTTAATTGATATCTAAACATTTTATTTATATTAATTTACATTCGGCAACTACAATCAATCTGCAATAACTCATTTGGGATCATGGGGAAGCTTGAATCCAACCATCTTGGCCGTTTCCGCAATGGTTCTCTCGCCTTTCCCATGAAACTCTTCGCTGATTTCCTTCTGCAATCTGCTGCTTCGCAAATAACAAAGATACGTGTTTGCCAAAAACTGCATCTCTTCTCTAGCCTTGCAGATCTGCTCTTGGGTAGTTTGATTCCTCCTGTATTGTCCCATAATATAACGAAACAGAGGATTATCCCCGAGGCTTCCGGTGCTAGCCCTACGAAGTTCGGATATGATGCTCCTGAGCATCTGGGTGTTGGGATTCATAGCCATGTTATCTAAGTATAAATGAAAATTCAATGAGTTAAATATTTTAAAAGAAAAACTTGTTTATTTATTATAAAATACTATAATTCTTGCATTTTCTTAACGATATATTCAACGTCCGATATGTACTTGGGCTCCTCCTTGTCACTCCAAAACTCTGAAGACACCAACTGCAGTTTGTCTATTGGAAAGATGTGCAAACTTGTATCGTTGAACATATCATAATACTTGAAGGAATTTATAATAGCTAACTCCACCATGTAAGGTGATATTTTCATAACATAATTTGCACTCTCCATTAACACTCTTTTCATATGTGTCTCCAGGATCTTGTTAAAGCTGTTTGCGACAATTATGCAATTGTTCAGTGATAATCCCCAATTGGCCCAAAGCAGATTATTGCTCAATTGTTTAGGACAGTGAGGGAGGTAAAAAAAGGTGGTCTTTGCATCTGTACTATACTTCCCTTCATTGTTCTCATCGATATTACTAAATTTAAATTCCTCAAGCAATGATGTCTCATTCTCCGTGAATGCAGGATCATATGCATGTACTGGACAATTAAATAACTCTTGCAAACATAACAACAATGCAAATTGGTACCTAGAGATCATGCACTCGCTGAACTTGCCCAAACCCAAGCAGATAATCACCTCAACTTTTGGTTTTCTCAGGATATCCAAGCCTTCTCTCAACGATGCGACAATCGACAAATAAAAATTTGAATCTAGAAGTTCTGCTTTAGCTTCTTTGATCCTCCTAAAAATGCATTAAATGATATAACCAACAAATATGATGGATTTGATTGCTTTACCTGACTGCTGTCTCCTTATCGAAATCCTGGTCCGCTAATAGTAAATTGTTTATTGGCTTATTTATAACTCTTCTAGATTTCTTCTTATATTTAACCAAAGTAAATTCTTGGTTATGGTTTTTGTCATTATTATTATCAGACATTTTGTTACAATATATACTATCAGTTATACAAGAAGCATGAATAGTTTTTACCCAAAAAAATTGGAAAACTTAAGATTTTGTATGTCTCGAGAATTATTGTCAAGTTTTAATGATATTTTAATGATTTCAGTAAAAAGTGAGTTAAGCAAGAATTATTATAGTTATAGGCAACCAACAATACAATTTGATTTTAGAATTAAACTAGAAGAATTAATTTTTCGACAATTTAAACAATATTAATCTTTTTATAAGAAATTTATATTAATTATTATTGATATAAATCTCTTTGGCCCCAACACTTGTAAATCATATTTCATAATGAACATGATGTAATACAAGTTATCTATATTTCTAAACCATCTCTCGGTTTTCACAATTATCTTGTAGTTCTGGTAAATAGCCGTTAGGATAATCACATATTTGAAATTTAACTTTTCTTCTATTTTTTAGGTTTTCCTATATTTCTGCTTAAATTATTAGCTTAAAGCACTAACTAATAAATTTGTAACCTTTATTATACTCCAATTTATATAAATTCATTAGGTCCGGAGAATATTTTCAAGAATTGCACCGACAAAACCGATGACCAAATGAAAATTGAAAAAAAAAATCTTCATAGAAAATTATTTATTGCAAATTGTTCACATGTTAAATATGCAATATTTGATGATAATTACACAACTCGAAATTTATTAAGTGTTTGAGAGGAGTAAACAAATACTTCGATGACAGGTATTTTGTTGTTAACTTTGCAAGTAGGAATTTCTTCCATTAAGAATATAATTTCTTATGAGAAGTAGGAAGCAGTAAACAAATCTAAATCGACTAGAAATAATTGAAAGATCTATTCAATATCATCTACAAAGAATAAAACAAAATTATTTTATAGGGCAATAAAAGTTTAAATTTTCAAAAGAAATATGAAATAAATGTAAGTTTTATAGATGAAAACGTAAAAGTCCATGCAATTTGTATTGTTGTGCTCGGAATTGCCAGAAAAGCGTAGAATTGGATTACAAACATGCGAAGTGTAAAATTTGAAAATAAATTATATAAACAGACGCTCTTTGTGATATGGAATTTATTGCGTTTTCAGCCTCCGTTCGCTTATGTAATCAGATATAGTCGAGGCACGGATGATTTGGATGTAGGCAAGGTCACAAAACAGAATACTAACTGGACTTTTCAAAATATTAGAATATTATTGTCTCAGCTTGAATGTAAATAACAATTTGTTAGCTGAGGTGTGAAGAAATGAGAAAAAAATGGTTTTTGGTTTTAGATTATTGTAATTAATTGCTAATTTTTAAATTGAAGATTTGTTTGGATAATGTTAAGAGATGGTTCACGGTTATTTCTCCTTCTTCTGGATGAGGAGTGGAAGTAGGGATACGTAATAAATTACAAGGTGTAGTAACTAGCATTAAAAATGATGGAAAATATTTCCATCTCCGTCTACGACGTTTTATCTAGATAAGTCTATTGCACTCAAACCCGTTTGGTGCGACTAGCGTGTCCACTTGATAAGCTGTTAATACCATACATCTTTCATTCCAAGTCCACAACTCGCACGAACAGCGTCTGCTGCTAAATCCACTAAGAAACACCTTCAAAATGCAGAGCCTTAAGCATTTGTTGAAACCTCAAGTGAGAAACACCAAATTTCAATAAAAAGGGATAAAAATAATTAAAAAAAAAAAATTGTTCTTCAGAACGTCTCGACTGTCACCAAGACATGGACACGCTCCTTCCTCACCACCTCGAAGCTGCAGTGCGAGGCTACAACCACACCTCCACCACTCACCCAGCTCACCGAAGATGAGATGATGATGAAGGAAACTGGTAAAATCTTATTTATTTTTAAATTATTACCAGAGGGTCGTTAAACAAGAATAATGTATGTTTCCAGTTGCCAGGTTGGCCAAGGAGCAGATCGGCCCCGTCGTGCGAGAGATGGAAGCCGAGCACAAGATCAAACCAGAAATTGTCGATATGCTCTTCGAAAACGGGGTAAGAACGCGCCAACATATTGTCGCTTAAGTTATGTAAGTCCTTGGCTCGGAGAGCGAGAAAAGAGTTTCACACTACACGTGTACAGAACTATTTTGGAACGAAAGTAAATACGCATTTATCAGAAGATAAGGCAATGTGTTTTCGCGTATTATTATATTTTTTTGTGTGTAAACGTGCGAAGAACTCGATGATGTTGGAATCAAAATTATGTTTTATTAATCACTTGTTAGTAAAATCTAATTAACATTAAAGTCTGCTTGTGCATGCCATATTTACTGTATATCGTTATGTAAACTATCTCGTGTGGGCAACTCAAACGAATTGAAAGAACCTTGGGAACATATCAGTTGGGAATAAATATGGGTTTAATGCAATATTAAGTAAAAACAATTTGTAAATTTATGGATCTTCTGGTAGACCTACTAAGAAGTATCTTGTTATATCATCATTTATCAATTTATTAAATTTAGCAAATATTGTTTAGAGAAAGTTTTTATTAGTGCTTTCACTGTTCGGTTGACGCCTAAATTACCGTAGAAATACACATTAATTAAAATAATTAATTCGTAACGATAATTGAATGGAAAATTAGAACAATTAATTCGAGTAATTGAAGTATAAAAATAAATGAAATGTTGCACACACTATACTTGACTTGAAATGCAAAAAACTAGCAGATGTACGAAGTTGCAAGTACAAAATTAATTTTAAATCAATTATGAGAAGTTATGCATATAAAAGCTACTTTTTTCTCAATCTATTTAAAGTAAATTTTAATTAGCAAAGAAAACTATTACAGATTATTCAAAAAACCTGTTTAATAGTTTTGCGATATCTAAATGTTAATATATTCAATGTTTACATTTGATTTATTTTATTTAAGTCGAAAAGATAAAAAAAACAGTTAGATAACAAGAGAAAATTAATATTTTATCAGTAAAAGATAAATTACCTTACATAAGGTATGGCTATTTTTAGTTAAAGTAAAAAAAGCCTTATAAATGAACTAGTAATTTCGTATTCTTTCGATCATTTTAGATTCCAACTTTTATTTTGTTTCGTTTTAATGAAGTAAAACTGGAATAAATCATGAAAACATTATAAACTTAACCGAATTTAATGAAATAATGAAATTAAATTGTTCATTAAATTAAATTGAAAAAAAATGTTTTTCTTTTTTGTAAAGAATCATTGTGTTTAAATAGAAAATAACATGATCACATAGCATTTAAATGTATGTATTTATTGAAATAAAAAAAATATCGAATATTAAAAGAAATCTCTAACAAATGTTCTCACTTTCACAAAAATGACATTTGCCTATTTGTCAAAAAGTGTAAATCATCTATCCAAGAAGTATACTTGAACCATATTGCTTAACTTTCGTAAACGTTCACTGCATAGCATGTGTTATAATTATAATTAAATACTACATAAATGTTAGTTACAGTTAGTTTTTAAAAGATAAAACAATATTTTACAACAAAAAAGCACAGTCATTCATAAACAATAAATTAAATTGAATCGTCGTGACTTTATACAATAAACTAGTTTCAAACTGGATACAAAGTCAAGTAAAACTAAATAATGATAAGTTGAAAAAGTTTAGCAATACTTCAAAACTGGATAAGATCCGTCCTTACTTAATCTCAAACAGTCGAGGAAATTCAAACAACCTACATTTGATAGTAAAATATTAATATGTTTATAAAAATATTCATTTTTCTTTGTATAATGTCATAAACTGTTCACAATTTTATAATTGAAATATCGTAGATTTGAGCCATGTTAAGAAGTATTTTAACTGTTTACAGATTTGAAAAATTTGCGTAATTTATCTGAAGTCAGTAAATAAGATAAAATTGAAATAGGAAAACAAACTAGTTTTGAATTTGGTAATTAATTATAGCGTAATGCAGTTTATTAATACGTTTTGGAAACGCGTGTTTGATTAATATCTAGATTCACTTATGTTTATAGAATAATTGGGACGATGTGAACTGTTGTGAACCGCTTCTGTGTATTTTAGAAGAGATCAATTTCGACTTTGAACTCTCTTGTGATCCACTTAATAAATGCTCGTAGAAATCGAGTTCAATTGCTTCCGTATAGTTAAGAGGCTTGTTTTCATCATTAAACGTTAAGATTTTTGTAACCTAACAACTAAAATGCTAAAAATTAGTATTAATTATTTTATTTTTTAAATCATGATTTGATTCAATCAATTATTCAATTGTTGAATGTGCGAAAGTCGCGAGTTTAATTTACTGAGAGATACGAAATGGAATCTAAATAAAGATTAATTGAATACACACAATTCATGCGAGGATAACAGCCTTGACTTATCCAATTCGACCGCTGGATTTAGGATCTTCGCTTCGTTCTCTCTCTTTATTATGTGTGTATGAACTTGAAATTGGGATTAGTTGTTTGTTGTTGGAATCGATTACGAAAAACTGACGTGATTGGTTCGTTATCTTGGAGCGGTCATGATTTTGCATCTTTTGTTACGTCCCAACTGGATGATGAATGTGCTAAAATCTTGTTGACCCGAGATAAGGCGAAACCAAAGATGTTTCACAAACTCGTTCTTATCGTATCCTCTCTCTGTTATCTCTCCCCATAGTTGATGGGCGTTGAAGTTCCAATTGAATATGGTGGATCTGGATGCAGCTTCATGACCACCATCCAGGTGGTGGAGGAGTTGTCCAAGGTTGATCCGGCTGTGGCTATCTTAGTCGATCTGCAGAACACGCTCATCAACAATGTCATCATTAAGTTGGGAACCAAGGAGCAGAAGGAAAAGTACCTGACGCGGCTGTCCAAAGACACCGTCAGCAGCTTCGCCTTGACCGAACCCAGCTCCGGTACCGATGCCTTCTCCTTGAAGACCACCGCCAAGAAGGACGGTGACCACTACATCCTTAACGGATCCAAAATGTGGATCTCCAACTCAGACATCGCCGGAGTCTTCCTAGTCATGGCTAACGCCAATCCATCAGCCGTAAGCAGACTAAGTTTGTTGATTGTGCTTCCCTCACTTTGCTTGTTTCTTTCGTAGGGATACAAGGGCATCACCTGTTTCATCGTCGAAAGGGACAGCCCCGGATTCACCGTCAACAAGCCAGAGAACAAGCTCGGTATCTGCGCTTCAGGTACCTGCATGTTGACCTTCGAGAACGTCCGCGTCCACGAATCCCAGATTTTGGGTGAATTCGGACACGGTTACAAGTACGCAGCTGGCTTCTTGAACGAGGGTAGGATCGGTATCGCCGCCCAGATGATAGGTTGCGCTCAGGGATGCTTCGACGCCACCATCCCATACACCTTGGAGAGGCAACAGTTCGGCAAACCCATCTTCAGCTTCCAGGTAAAGCTTAAACAAAACCACTGCAATCTGTCACAACTAATTAACTTTTTTCTGATTTCAGTCGATGCAACATCAAATCGCCATCGTGCAAACCCAGATCGAGGCTGCCCGTCTCCTGACCTACAACGCTGCTCGTCTTGTTGAGCAAGGCAAGCCATTCGCCAAGGAAGCTGCCATGGCCAAATACTTCGCCGCAGAAGTCGCCCAGATGGCCACCATCAAGTGCATCGACTGGATGGGCGGTGTAGGCTTCACCAAAGATTTCCCACAGGAGAAGTTCTTCCGCGACGCCAAGATCGGAAGCATCTACGAAGGCACCTACAACATCCAACTCACCACCATCGCCAAACACATCGAGAAAGAATACAAAAACTAAGATTTCCTTCGCCTCTTACTACCAAATTCATTCATTTTTATACATTTCCAACTCAAATAAATTTTATATTTAAATATTAAATATCGACATTCATTTCAACCCAACATTCCTGAAATATCTTTCAAACTATTAAACGATTACAAATGTGTTAATATAGTTGAATATATAAATTTATAACATTTTTACCAAATTAATTATTAATTTTGATTACATATAAATACTACATGTATATACAGTAAGACCTCGATTAACGATGATTCGATATAACGTTAATGTTAATTCGTTTAACGCTGTGTCATTTTGCACTTGCATCCCTAAAGCGATAAACTAGGTCTAACTGTATATAATATAGTTGTATCATAGTATTTATTTATACGTTGTTATTGGATTTATGCAATTTGTTCAAACAACATACTAATTCGTGATTAAATATGTAATAATCCTTCTTTTTTTGTGGAGGAAACCCTACATAGGAAACAAGGGGTGAGTCGTGGTACTAAAGCCTCTCTTCTTTTTCGTCAGCATGCAGGACCTGTAATGTAATAATTCTAGACTTATATATGTAAAGTCTAGTATTTTTACATTATTAATTTAATAAAAATTAATATTCTATAAATATTGAAACATTTATTTCACTTTATATATTTTTCCATTATTTATGTTTATTGACATTTTCTTAATAAACAATTAATAAAATTATGTTTTGTAATATAAATTTCAATTTTTATTTGACATACGTTACTTAAATTCTAAACTAAGAGTTGACCAAAAGAGAATAAAAGGGCTCAGTTTTACTCTCCTTTTTTATTACTTTATTTATTTCTTCTTATTTGTGAACTGGAAAGGAAGTATGCAAGAAGAGTCGAATAAACGAGTTGTGGGATGGGCATTAAATTACCATCGGACCATGTAAGGACAAAGAATAGAACCGAATTGTTACCTGACCGAACCCGAAATTAAGATTCGTCTTGGGTGCACAGACAGAACACATAAAATCAACTAAATATTAAGCCACGTGACGCTCAGTTTTAGAATAAACAATAAATTTAGTTTTATATAATTTTAAATTTTTATCGATTAAAATATTTGATTAATACTACAATAAAATTAATATAAAAAAGCAGTATTTGTATCATTTCACTCTTCGAAGAATTAATCAAGAAGTGAAATGATGCGCGAACTTGGTTTCAAGACCAGTTTCAGCCTCAGAACTCACCGACAAGTCATGTCTCCCACGTAAAACTAATAAAAAGCAGCAATAAATCCTTTATGCTTAGTTTAATCTCTACGTGCTAAGACTGTATTAGTACTAGAGCTTTATCATAAACAGCGTTAACTGATGATAAAAACTACGATTGAGGAAGCTAAAAATGTAATCTTATTTCAAAAGAAAACAACATTTGAATATTTAGAAATTAATTAAATAATGTATGTTCATATTATTATAAAGTTCATATACTTATAAAGTAATCAAATATTGTTTAACTTTTATTGCCTATGAACATCAAATTTATATAAGGAAGTTCAATTGGTTGCCGACCTTTAAAGAATATTAAATTAGAATTATAACATTTTACATTTTCTTATAATATTTTCAATTATTGTGGAACCTCCCTTCATATAAAAGTTTATATAACAATAACATATAAATACATACAAAAATTATATTACGTTAGGTTCAATATTTCATCTTGTTACATGCAGTTTTTAATAATTGTTTACAGATAATATTTTCATGTTTAATTGGTTGCCAATCTACTTATTTAAACGTTGATAGTAGCATTTCCAGGCCAAGTATATTGATTGCAATATTTGTCATGGCAAATATTTATAAAATGATTTTAGTTCTGAGAAACACACATATCTTAACTATAATTATAATCTACATTTCTATTAATTTCTCATAAGAATTTACATTGCATTCTATGTATTAAAAAAATGTTTAATAACATTAATAAACAATAAGATTTTAAATATTAAATTTACTATATTTCTGTAGTTTTTTCTTTATAAATAAATATTACATGTTCATATGCGTTTATATTGAGTAATTGTATTAATTTCATGATGCTTTGAAAGCAGCTGTTTGTAGATGCACTTAATTCAATCAAAAGTTGCATTGAATTTTCTTTATGGTCTAGAACAAAATTTAATGTCTGCTATTAAGAGCATACACAAAGTCATAAATTTATCATATCAGAATTAACATTAAACTCGATTGGACACTATGAACATTAAGAGTAAGATATTTGTGAAATAGAAATTAATTTGTTACACAATTTTATAGATTTATTCCAATAAACAAAGAATTATTTGTTTTTTATATTCTAATATTTACATATTTTACAATATTATATAAATTAACAGAAAAATAAAATGAAAGAAAGTTGTAAATATAACAAAAATATAGTTTTTCACAGCATACAAAAGGATGTGTATGATATTATGTGTTGGATATTATTTGGAAGTGTGAGAAACGAGGAGATGTTTTTGTCAGAAAATAATAATTAAAAGTGAAACTTCCTAATATATTCAGATATTTCTACTTGCTTGAATAACAACAAGATTTCTATAAGTTACATTCGAATTATTTAGAGTAATGTACAACTAATTAGAGACGAATTAGAGAAGATTGTGTTACTAAATGATAATTTCAGTGAGTTTCGGTCATGCTCCGATTTGTCCCTACTAAGATCATTTGTGTTGTTTATGGTTTATCTTTGCAGCGAGAGCAGCAGATTGGTGCAAATAGGTCAAGAATATATAAACAATTTTCTTTTCAATCCTACTCATTCAAATACCACACGAAATTAAACAAGTTCATATTTTTTCTACTCAAGATAATTTATTTGAAAAGATAATATTGTATTTTAACATGTATTGAACGTATCATTAATTTAGACCAGCGTTTCTCAATATATAAGTTGAATTTAATATTTTATACGTCACAAAATGACAGCTGTCACCATGTCAAAAGGAGGAAAAACTATTAGCAATTGGGTTGCAGTACAACTACAAACAATTAAGATGGGTCCTATAATAAAAAAAAGTAGAGAAACGCTAATTTAAATCAATTATTTGAAAATTTCAACAACAAACAAAATTATATTTATTTTATAAAATAATCAAAGTTTCATGTACTTTGTTTATTTGTGTAACAGTTGTTTTGATCCTGTCAAATTCCTGTCACAGTGAATAATATCACAAGGTATATACAGTTTATTTAAACCATTTTCACTTCTACTGAAGAGAATATTACATTATTAAATATTACGCTCTAAATATTCTGTTAATTATGTTATGGGACAGATTAAGTGAATATTGAAAATATTCCCGTTTTTTACAAATTATATAATAACACAAACACATATACAGTAGAACCTCGCTTAACGAGCACTTCGCGTAACGAACATTTTGCTTAACAAGTAAAATGAATTGTAAGAAAAATGACTCGCTTAACGAGCGACATTTCGCATAACGAGTGACGATGAGAAGTCTTGTGTACACATATTATGTGTATTTTTAACATGTTTCATTATATGAGTAAAAATTCGGATATTTTGGAACAGATTAATCTCGTTAAGCGAGGTTTCACTGCATAATAATATGTGCACTAATTATTAGTAAGAATTTATTTTTGCGATACAACAACGAACTTCAGACACAATCATATAAAAAATGAATTACTCATCCATGTTTACTAGTCTTAGTCATTATCATAACTAAAAACAAAACTATCAATTTTAACTATAGTAAATATATGTTTTCAACGAGAATGACGATACTGCTGACCTTTTTTGCTACTCAATGTCATAAAATGATAACTCCTAATGTCTCCTCCAAATATGTATTACTACATGTTTCTAATTAAAATGTACTTATTTTTACTATATTTGTTTTTTATAAAATAAAGAAAAACTGATTTACATTTCTCGATAGATGTCGTTGCATAATTATTTATCTAATTAACAGCATAATCAAATTACTTATAATTAAGCTTAAGTATATTAAATACAACTAAAAAGTAGGCAAACGTAAACACATAAATGAATAATACTTAACACCACGTATTTTGAAAACGAACACAAATATAATTTAATTGCAATTAGTTTTAATTTAATTGTATTATTTATAATGACTTAATATATAAAAACATTATCTGAAATAAATATTGTCAATAATATTTTTGTATTTTTTTTAATACAACGTAATTAACTTTTAATCCATGTATTATACATGATTAAGCAGATAATAGTAAAGTAAACAAACAAAAAATAAACAATTTTGTCTCATTATAATTACAAAGTTTCTCAACGTTTAATTATAATTCTAATTGTTAAATTTCTTATTAGGTCAGGAAAAAGAATTCAATATCCTTGGAAATAATGCGTGCATTTTGTGAGGAATTGTTTGAATGAACGGAGATAAATATAAGATAAGAAATATGAGCAATTATATCTCATAAGAAAACAAACACTAACAAGCAAAAGTACTAAATATAAAGTTTAAGTTCATTACGTTCAAACATTGGTAATTACACCATTCGCACAAAAATACCCGTATATTTAGTATTAATTAAAACAAAAATAAATAAACAAGTTTATATTTTGTAATTAAAAATAGATTTCGTTGACTAAATAAAAAAAAAAGTAAATGTGTAACGTAGCCTTTCGAGCGCTATAAAAGTGAAATTTGCAGATGAGGAAGATGCTTGGTCCAATTAATAGAAGAAACTCTGTGCGCGTCCAAAAGAGTGGTTGCTGAAGGATGGTGGTGGAGGAGGAGAGGAGCAATGCAAGAAAAGCAGAGGCAAAAAAAAAGAAGAGGAGAGAAAGACTGTTAAATGCTAATACTGCTTGCCTCCAGTCTGGAGAGTTGTCTTGGAGAAGTGGATTTTTAGGCCGACCGAGTAATAACTCGTCCGTACAGTTCCATTCCGTTCGTGCGGCTCGAACGAAGCGTACCGTGCGTTGTTCTTCAGCAATACTCGACAACAACAACAACAACAACAATAGCATTAGCAGCAGCAAATCGCGACAACAATAATTTGTTTATTAACTATAAACTCTACGTACGATAGGAATACCAATAAAACAAACAATTAATCTAGTGCTCAAGAATTCTGCAGTTTACAACCAGTGTTCTCAACTTCTTTGCTCTTTATGGATTAACAACACAGGTGAGAATCGCTCGCACAGAAATATCGCTCCGAACCGCTAAATATAGCAATTTATTAAGATCCAACAAAAGGGATGTTTATTGTTCAATGATTTATTGCCATCCGCTGTAATCGAACATCAAAGGCCTTAACAAGCAAATAACAGTGCGCGAATTTAACCAGACAAATAACCAATTTAACTTTATTGAATCACAAGGCTTTAAACATCGAACAATACCTTAATTTAGCTTTGATCGGTACACACCTTGAATATTTAAAAAATAAACATCAACAAAATTTGAGCAACGACGAAATTTCTATTTTGAAAGCGAAATCGCGCGTGCTTTTTTAATAACATTCGAATGGATTTTGAAAAGTAAAAGTTTTCGCGACATTTACAACATTCTATGTCTTTTACAAATTATTTTTCATTTTGCTGATTTAAATTTGTATTATCTTTTTATTTTCTTTTGTAATATTGGTTTATTTTTCTTCTGTAGTATTCTTCAGTATTATTACTTTTTTGTTACTTCTGGGATTCCTTGAGGTGTATTTAGGTTCAACGCACCGTCGGGACATCTTTTAGCACTTGCGGTGCTATTTTTGGGTCCCCTAGGGCTGGGATAATATTCATAAAGAGCCTCCTTCTTTCTATCGTTTTTTTGCCTCTCCATTCATTGCAGATGCATACACAATGCAGTACACTATTCCAAAAGGGATTTAAATTTTATTTTCGTCTTCCTCCTCCACCACTATTTATGTTTCTTTCTTGTTTGCGGAACCTAACGCTACTTTTTCCTTGGATAAACATCTTCGAAAATGTTCAGAAATTAACATTCATCCTAATCAATGTCAATAAAATTTTGCTGCACAATCTAATCTTATGTTGAAGACATTAATTTTTTATGAGTGTGCATTCGTTAGTTTCGATAACGATGCGTTAAAGAAAGTACCACACACACTCACGCACAGATATCGCATTACGCATTCCGTTTTAATGAGAAATTGACGGTTCGTTCATTCAGTCGAAGAGAGTAATGTGTCGTTTACACATGCTAGTTTAATGGTTTACAAAACGATTTTACACATAATGTTGAAATACAAAATTTCTACTTTCATTAATTATTACAAAAAAAAAATGTAACAGTCTAACATAAACAAATTCAATAGTTAAAACATTTATATAATTATATTGTACAATTAATCGACCATAAGTCAATAAAAATATGAAAATAAATTCATCATTTTATGTTCATCACATAAATCAGAATACAAACATAAACTTCGTACTTAACTATGATTTATTACGATTATTTATAAAATGCGAATTACTATGAAGCATTTATTAAGCAATTAACTATTTTCTCAAAAACATGAAACTACATAATATTAATTATGGAAACTTTTCTATTTAAACCCACGTCATTTCGATTTATATAATAATTATGCAATAAGTAGTTTGTTAATATTATTAAACAGATTAAATTTATATACGGTAATAATAATTGATAGATTAAATCGTAACAATCACTTGCGTTTCCTGTTATAAAACATAATGTCTTCCTATATATGATTAAAATAAAATTATAATAATCTTGAATATTTATTACAGTGACATTTAATCGCAGTAAAAGAAAATCTATTAATTACATAGAGCAAAATAAATCAATCTCATAGATTTTATGCATATTTTATGATGTAAATTATACATAATTTGAGAGTTTCATAGTCTTGACTCTATTTTGTTTTAATAACTTATTTAACTGTTGAATAAATAATGAACATTAATTTTATAGATTTTTTTATTTCATTTGTGTTTTTGTGTTAAATTAAATCTTTGTTCGTTTCAATGAATTATAATTAACTTTAAAAATATAAGAAGTTAACTATAATACCTTTGAAAAGAGTGACTATGCAATGTTTGAATTTGACTCATTTTCAAATTTAGAATGACAAATAAAATATAATTGTAAAGTAAAGGTTACAACATAATAACAGAAAAAAAACATGATTCACACACAATGCATTTTTTTTTTGCAAAACAGAAAAATTCGTTTCATACTTTTCTATTATTAATTATTAATTCTCGATTTTGTTTGTGATCATTGATAATATAAATTTGAATGGTTTCCAATGAATCATAATTATTATCACTAGATATTTATATAAAAATGACTAAAATGTTTGGAAATTTTGACAAACCTTTATCGCATCTGCACAATTCTTAATAAAACCATATGAAATGAAGAAATAAATTTTTCAAATAATTTGGGCAAATTTATATAAAATTATAATAATTTAATTTCAATTTAGAAATACTAACGTCATTAAATGTTTATTTTCTGTTTCTTGAAATTATAAATAAAGTCCTGAAGATAAATTCGTTACAGACTTATACATTTTCAAAGTTTTTTTTATACTTATACTTTTGTAATCATTAAAGCAAATAAAGTCAAACCTCGCTTACTGCGGGTATTGCCCGACTGTTTGAAACCGGACTAATTGAGGAACTAAATACATATAAAAAAACCGCACAATAAGAGACTCGAATGTATATAAAAAGAAAAACTATTATTTATGTATAACAAATAATTATTACAATTTATTTTTATTTTGTTCAATAAAAAATTAGTTGTTTTCAATCCGGACTAATCGAAGTCCCACTATGATATATTCACAAAATTTAGCTTTTTCTGAGATTATTTTCATTAACAAAATTATCTTATGGCAATTTTATTAATGTTAAGACATTAGAAATTTTGAAAGTTTGTTCATTACATTTTTTTTTATATTTACATTTTTGAATATAAATATTTACAATATTTTGTTTTAATTGTTGGGAATAACATGGAAATAGAACTAAATGATCTTAAAGCAGACATTGAAAACTGATCACGGATAATTAGTCAAGTTTGCACGGTTTTTCCCATGAAACAGCGATTGAGTCAACTTTCTATATTTGTTCATATACATTTTTTTTTGTTCGTTTCATTCATAGGAGCCAGACAGGCGTTGTAAGCTCCGGTGAAATTTCTGTCCCATCTTCAAAATTACATACACGTACGTCGCGTCTTTTCCCAATAGCAATCGAACGCTTTCCTAGAAAGTACTTTTAAATATTTATATAAAAAGCGATGTGTGGAAATAGTTGTTCCACGTACAGTGGAAAAAAAGCAAACATCAATCACTTTATCCGTCATCATTCAATAAATGTGATTATTCGATCCATGCGCTTCATTAACAATTTTCGACAGTCCGCTTTTTTCTTCTCTTCTTATTCTTCACTATTTACAAAAGCAGGAAATGTAAGTGCACAACGATTGCATGCATTATGTATTGCATGGAAATGCGACTTATTGTAATTACGTGATTCCGTAATAAATGCGGTCTCGATGAAAACGTTGTCAGACATGGCAAATGCACACACAACGTTCGTCCGCAGTGCAAAATACACAAAGGACGAGAGGAATAAGGCTCAGTGTAAATGTTATTTTTGTGGTGATAATATGTAAATATCGTTTCGAATGCAGGCCAGATGAATGTACTCAACACACAGAGGCAAAAGTAAATACGTAAACAAATCATAAACCGTTTCTGAGTGTCGTTTTTGTGCTTCCCACATTGAAAAAATAATAAACTTTTGTAGATATTTATTATTGATAATATTTTAAATATCTTTACAATAAAACTGCCGCTTCCTGTTATAAATTTTGCAAAATTATAAAATTTAAACTTAATTATATAACCTTTAGAATTAGAAGTACATAAATTTGTCTTAACAAAAATATATAAACATTTGTCATTCGGTAATATAATACTACTGTCCAGTGTTTATCAACCTTTTTGAGTGTGGTTTTGTACTTTCCAAATTGAAAAAAATAAACTTTTCTAGATATTTATTTTATTTGATAATATTTCATATATCTCTGCAATAATATCCTTCGTTTTCAACAACAATCTTTCATTTTTTGACATATGGTGACAGCTGTCATTTTGCCATAAATATAAAAACTAAACAATTAAGATAACTATAAATAATGTGAGATTCTGTTATATTTATATCCACAATCTGTCATTCTGTAATATAATATACAAGATCTATGTTATTCCTAAATTCTAATTTCTTAAAGTAATATTTTATAAGAATTAGCGGTTACTCAAATTTATGCGTCAAATTAACATTTGATTTATATCCACAAATTGTCATTCTGTAATGTAATATAATACTACAGTCCAGCGTTTCTTAACCTTTTTGCCGCACGACTTGTTTTTAGTTGTGTTGCGACCCAATTGCTAACAATCTTTCACCTTTGACACATGGTGACAGCTGTCATTTTGCGACCCATTAACATTTTAATATTTTAACGCTGAGAACCGCTGCTACTTTCAATTGAATTTTATTAATGTTATCAGTATAAAAACTAAACAATTTTGTGTTAAGATAACTAAGTTTCTGTTACATTTATATGCTGTTATTATGTAATATAATACAAGAGCTGCGTTATTCCCAAATTATTGTTCCTTAATGCAATATTACATAAGAATAAAAGGTGATTCAAATGTATGTAATTGAAACATCAAATTAATATTTGTTACTTAATACACACATATAAACAAAATTTGATTTTATTTACAAAATTTACAGTATCATTTTATGTAAATAGTACAATTTTTCAGAAATGTAGCAGTTCCTCGCATAGTCCGATTCACTACAGTAGATGATTATTTCTTGATAATTCATACATTTTTAATACGTATTCGACTGAGATTGAAAAAAACTACTTATATAATAAAGTTATATAATTTATGTTTTCTTGTAGTTTTTTTTAATATTTTCTTTTATGTTAATTAATCTACAAAAAAATATAAATAATTTATATTATAATTTATATTATAATACATGAAATGATTGATGAAAAAACTGTTAATATGAAAATATGTTTGAAGTGGATTTATATTTATGATCAATGGTGACCTTAAGTAACCTTAGCAACGAAATTTAATTCGACGCTTCATTCACGAAGACTTTGACCCACTTACAATGCATCATTTATTTATATTTGGAACTGCAACGAATTTTTCTTCAACATCTTGCATTTACATAAAAAATCAATGTTAATCTGTCGATGCAATAATCCGCGATTACATCATCATTACTAACCGAAAATCTGCGTTGTCCGTGGGCGGTTTTTGTGTGGACCATCATCGACATATTTTTGTTTAAATAAAATAAAAAAACAACTGCGATGAACATGCAAACATTTTTTTCGATTCATTAGAAACGCGGCGTGAAAGTCCGTTTTACTAATGAGTCTCCAATTACTTCTTAATCCGTATTGTTGAGATTCCGCATGGATATACATATAGGAAGCATATAACGATAAGAATTTACATACTTCCACAACGCATTGTAATTAAATTGAGCCTCGTAGTCTTCTTTACACTGTGCACACACATGTGTAAGCGATTCACCACTAATCCGTGTCATTTGCAATTAAACTACATAATTATTAGTCCGACAAAAATGTACCAAAAAAAATAAAAGAAAACAACAAAAAATATAATAAATAACATAGGAGACCGCATGTGCAAGACAGCAATTAAATCTGTATAATTGCCGCTTTTCACTTTAATATTTATTACGCAAAGCAAAGTTTTTTTTTTATTGTCTACAGAACGCGCTTGGAATGCACGAACGGAAGTATTTTATATTTAGTGCTTTTCGTAGTCTTCATTGGTTGTTAAAATTCTTCTAAGAAATCAACGAAGTGCAGGGAATGAAAAAATAATTCAATTTATATTTGTCATTACTGTTTAACGATTGGACCACTCAAAATTCAAGTTCAAATGATGTAACTTTATGTTAAATGGGGTAATTAAAAGAACCATCCTGTTTTTTAACGAAACATCCGTGTTTTTATTTGTGTATACAGTTTTCTACAAATGTGGAACTGACGAAAATAAATGAAGAGCATTTAAAAACTATTCGAGGAATTCTTTTTTTTTATTACGAAAATCCTATAGTATTATTTATTATTTCGGTTTCGTTTTCAGTATTGTTTTAGTGTTAAAATTCTTATACATAAACGACTGTGGTTTCTCTTTATTTCAGGACAAAATATATGCATTACAGCAGTGATTCTCTAAGTGTGGGTTGTGTAAAATATTTGGGGGGTCACAAAAAATTAATGACATATCAATCCTGCTTGTTTTTCAACACATACTCATTCTTCGGGGGATCGCAGGAACTTTATATGTCCAAAAAAGTTTGAGAATCACTGCATTACAGAATGACATTCATTAAACAAATAAATCTTGAAAATATTTATTCCAGTTTTGCATTACAGAATGACATATTTTATTCAGTAAATTTAAATAAATGTTAAGATTTAATTTGCAAGAATATTACATTATTTAGATATGCATTACAGAATGACAATTTATGTAACACATTTTCATATTGCTGCATTAGAGAATGATATAATATTCTAGTTTACAATGTTATTCAAAATAATTGCATAACATTGTACGATCTTATATTATCCTTCGCTTTTGATCGGAACGGCCTTAACTTTCGTTGGATACAAGCTCGGAATGAAATATAAGCTACACTCTCTAATAAATTCCACCTGCGGAGATTTACAAGAAGTTATATAAAAATAAAGAATCGAATAAGACGTGTCCATGAGAAACAGCACCATCGACGGGGAACTGCTTGAACTTCGACGAAGAATTCCATTCTTCGCTTTGAATAAAAAATTTCCCTTTCCAAACTAGAATGTTGCTGGTATTTTAATTAATAATCGCGACGATTAGTGGTCTACCTCAGCACTCCCACATTGTTGTTGCAATTCGTATTCGTCGTGTTGTTTAATATTTGTATTCACAAATTATTTTGCATTCATTAATAATCGCGATGCGAGTGTTTGAACTTTCTCTAAACTTTTAACAATGGAAGCAACAAAGCGAATTGATCGGGAGGCAAAAGTGGATCGATACAAAAGGTGATACCTTTACGTGGGAATTGATAAAGCGTATAAACAATGATTGGAGTTTCGGAATTTATGAATGCTCTGAAAACCCTCCCTTTATGATTCATCTTCTACTCCGATATCCGCTCGGTGTTGTGAGTAAAAGGCTTGTTATCTGCCTATATGTAAAAGCAAACATGTACGGATGCGTTTGGAAAGCGAATCCATCCATATAGTGATAAATGGGTTCCGAGAGGTGGCATAGGAATAGTTGGGATGTTTGTCTTCATCGCCACGAAGATTGCCTTTAATTGAAACCGAAGCGAAATTTTAATCTGAAATGCCTTTAATGACCCACAGCCACGATCAATTTGCTTTTATTGTTCCTTTCATTCATCTCTGCACGTTTCACTCTTCAATTCTGTGATGGATATTGCACTTGGCCATCTGCTCACGACCACTTATTAGTTATTAAGACATAAGCATCATCCGAAAAAGGGGGGAAAATAGCGTATTTAGAAACTGAAAGTTCGCCATGCAATGCACGTTTATGGATTGATTTAGAAAATGGAGAACAATTTTTATTGTCCTTTCACTGAAATACCATTATTAATGATCGTCGATAATTAGAAATTGAGAAACTAGATCATCTTTTATTACTCAATTATTTAGCAAATCGATATAAACATTTTAGATTATCAAAGCCATAAAACTCTTTTATTTTATATAACATTTTTAGAATTGACCTTACTGAGAAACTAATTTAAAAGTCATTTTTATTACTTAGAGTAGTATTCATAGGTTGCCATAAACATTGACGTTTTTAATAAATCAACATAAATTGCTAAAGAAAATCAAAACTGAGAAACTAATTAAAAGTTTACATTTGTCTATATGCAGATAATTAGAAAAATATACTTATTAAGAGTTTATCCTTTTTTGTTTACTTAATTATGTGGTTTTAATAGGTTGACACAAACATATTTTTTTTGATTTCATATAAATCGTTTATTTGAATTCCATTTCAGTGGGAATGTTTTTAGTATTGATCATTGAATAAATATTTATTACAATTATTTCCATAAATGATTTATCATAATTTGCAAACAGTGAAAGTTAAATTCCGTTTTATGTTAACTACAAATGAGACAGAAAACCTTGATTACAGATTTAATTATAGATTGCATTTACGATCGAAATTTCATACTTTAATGAACAAACAAATGTCACACCTAAATTAATTTGAATAGAAAAAAATAATACAGCAATATCTTCTATAGTGCAAGTTTTCGAAACGAGAATAAATTATAAGAATTTTAATTAGTTTTTTTTTGTACTGTTCATTTCTATTTTATTTAGTTCTTTAAATTTGTCCGATTCAAACAATTCGAGTTAGCTAATTATCCGTACTATTTGAGGTAATGCTCTATACATTTGCATCACTCTGGGTATTTTGTTTAAATGATTTTGTTATTAAAGAATTAATAATTACACATATCCAATGAAAGTTTGAATTAGTGAATACTTGAACTTGTAATTATCGAATTATACTAATTAATTAATTTCTATATTCAAAGTAATAATTATTGCAAATAAAAATAGATTTAATTATACAAATTACAAAAGATCATAGAATTTATAATTTGTGATTGAATTTTTCTCTTAAAGTAAAAAATAATTAAAATTATTGAATTACAAATGCAGTAATAATGTATGAAAGATAAATTTCTTATTTTCTACTAGAAATCGAGGAATTCATAAATATAATTTTAAAAATAATACAATTATATATTAATTTGTTCTAGTTCAAAGTCTTTTTTTTTAAGTTATTGAAAACTATTAAAATTAAAGCTCACGTTATAGAAAGAAATGTATATTTTCAAATAAAACTATTTAACTTCTGAATAATAACGAATAAATGATGTCAACATTATTTTTAAAGACTTTCAAAGATTTTTTTAAAGAATCAAAGAAACAATACGTTATGACCTTGTATATTAATGTTCAAATTGTTACAAGAATCCAGTAAAGAATCCCAAGTAAATGTGTAATTTACTGTAATTATCCAATCATCATTGATTCTACATAATAACTTCAAGTCGCCTACATTTCGGAACATTGCATCTGTTACATTTTGTACAAGAAAAGTAGTGGATCAACAAAGTATAAGTGTTACGAAACCATCAATTATTATGGACCATTAAGTGTAATTCGTAAGCTTTCAATTTATTGAAGATAACAATAATTGCATAATTGTGATACTTTCACAAAATATTATGTACGATAGCGCGTAAAATCTGTATTATTTGATCCAAGATAATCAAAATAATTGCACAATTATTATTACGTAAAAGTATAACAGTTGTTCATATTTCCTTTATATAAATGTCTCGCATAATAAATTATGAATTAGGAATGTAATAATTATTAGATTACAAAATTTATATTAATTATGCGAACAGTTTGCAACCTCAATACATCGCATATGCATTTTCCCAATCGATAAACCTTAATGCATGGGTAATTGTAACAGCGCGAATTACATAATTCCGGATCTCCGTTGGTGGGAGAACTAAAAAAATAAAAGAATAACCACACAAAAGCCCACATCTGCAGCGCATACTTTCAATCTATTAGAATAAAACGCATTACGGTCTCCAGATTAGCTTTAATGCCATTGTGCAATCACAGCGGTATTTCCTGCAAAAAAACGGAAGAAAATAAACTTTACGTAATCGAGGGATTCCTATATGGAACATATTTGCATTGTGCGCCGAATATGGGATGCAATGCAATGAAGTCCTCCTCCAACGCGCGCGACAAGAGTTCAAAAATAACAATATTATTATATAACCGTTGCATTGGTTGTTCCGAGGCTGACGTAACGAGAGTAAAAGTTGGGACCTTCGCGATTTTCAGGCAATGATATTCCATTATCGACCTAATTGCAGCCGGAGCATTTATTTATTTTATCCTTTTGCAAATCCATCTGCGTTTTTCCTTTGCAAGGACGTTCGAATCGCTATGCAGGATCGTTGCGAAATCCATTTTAAATGTCAGCTCGAAAAGTGTACTTGCAACGACGATGATGATGATGAAGATAATTATGATGTTGAATATTATTATTATTAAATATTAAATAAGTACGTTACGTGTTTCGTCACGACAGTTTTGCATTTGTTATGTCCATATATATTTCTTTTTTAAACAATTGTCTCGACGATAAAACGCATTCCTTTGGCTTATTTATCGCATGCCAATATTAATAACACCTTTATGTTTTGTTTTTACTTTGCTGCTGTTGTCTATATTATTCAAAGTGCAAATACGGAAACGTTTCGCAATTCGTTTTGCAAATTCGTTTTATTTCTCTTTCATTCCGATCAAAGTACTATAGTTCACTTCTTGTTGTCGTTTATATTTTTATTCACAATACGTTGACAATGCTTCATTATTTGACCACATCTAGATACAAAATTGTAGACAACAAAAGTATTAAATTCAATGCGGTTTTCCTGTCCGAAAATACACTATATTGTCTTTTAATAAAATATATACATTCTTAGAACAACTGTAGGCGAACATACATATTAACATACTTAAGAAAATATGAAATTTTCTTTTGCGAATTTAATTATGAATAGAAAAATTTCAAATTTCAAGTTTGTGAATTTATGTACTACAATTTTGTACACTTGCTACATTTTGTACAAGAAAAGTAGTAGATCAACAAGTGTACGTGTTACAAAATGTATTAAATTTGTTTTGGTTCTTTTCTCCGAAAGAACGATGGTTGTAACAAGAGAGTTTTTCAGCAAAATTTGAAAGGAAATTTTTAAACCTCAGTTCCGACCTTCCGCACAAAGGATGTAAATAAAATAGATGGTTTTGAATAGAAAAAAAAATACAGGTAAAGATCAAAATCAGTCGGGTATAAGGAACTAAATTCCTGTGCATTTTTTAAAGAAGTAGTGATCTCTTAAAGTTTTGTTCTTATTCGTAATTTTTATTATATTTTCTAATAATAATAATCTAGTACAAGTTGAATATACAATACCTCGCATAGTGCGGCTTCTATCAGTCCTGATTCACTATTGTACGATTTGAAAATTTAAATACTAATTAAATTTTAATTGAGCAAAATAAATTAAAAAAAAATAGTACATAGTTTTAAAGTCCTCAATTAGTCCGGTTTCAAACAGTGAGGAATATTGGCGAAACCGATTACCTGCGCTTTGCGATTTATGCCTAGATGTATATATGTTTATTCATTCCAATATTAAGTTTTATAGTATAAAAGATGTAAGCAAATTTCTTGCAATTATATAATGATTTTCTTATTACTACTTGAATGATGTTTACTGGAATATTTATTGTATTTCTGAAGGTTATAATACGGTCATTCTCGAAAACTACAACGATTTTTACCATGATTGATTTGATCTAGACTTCGTGTCACATGAACAACCCAAAATTGATTTAAATTGACTTTAAATAGGCTACAGGCGTTCTGTTTTCGTATACAATTACGCTCTATTGTAAAGCAATGATTTGATTCCTTGTCCTCGCTCTCTGTAAGTCACAAAAAATTATTAGTATTCAAAGATAATCTAATAAACGATATACCAAACGTTATTCAAGTTACTTATTTTTACTAAATTTAGAAAAACAAAAATTTTTAAAATCAATATCTATGTTTTATTGAAAAATTATGTAGAAAAATGATTTTTTATTTTCAACAAGAATGCATATATTAATAGTAAAATTACGTTTTTTTTAAGTATTCATTAAAATAATAATATTTTTTTTTAAGTTGTTATGAAAATAGAAAGTAATAGGCAATTACATGCTTAAATGTAAGAAAGCAAACATGTTGAAAATGAATATACTGGAAGTGCGTACACACTATTAGAATAGTAAAAAAAAGGAAGTAAAACAACAACAGCTGTGTTTCTGAGACAATACTTGAGAGTAGAAAGAACTCGCAAAAGAAAAAAAACATTGAAGTAAAATGTGCACAACATCAGGTCAAGGACTTTAAAGAGGAAGAATTGTGTACATAAGACTTGTTTCTTTACAATACATATTTCATACAGATAAAATAAGACATTGTGTATTAAATGGGATACAAATGTGACAATTTCATAATTGGATTTAAACTAATTATTACACTAAAATATAAATAATTCCACAATTATTGATCAAATATAATAAATACTGTAATGAAATTCAGCAATACATCGCATATTTTGAAACCGGACTAATCGAGACTTGACTGTATTAAAGGAAAAATATTGTTTGTTTAGACATTTTCAAACTACTATAGTGAATTTGTAATGATCCAAGCCGCACGTAGTACTGTAATTAAATTATATCTCATATTTCAAAGGTTGTTGATGGTAAACAAAACTGTGGACTTTAAATTTCATGATTCGACGATTCCGGCTCCTTTTCCGAATGCAGCATTAGCATAAAATTTGCAAATTGAAAGCAAATGGAAATAAAAAGTGAAAAATAAAATAATGGCATTGTCTATTTTTACGTGTGTATTTTTTTAGTTTAATAAACAATGACGATTGCTTATAAATTCATCTTAATTACTGGCCTGTTTGCACATATTCAAACCGAAGCTTCCTGTTTTTTTTTTCTTCACCTTCTTTCATCTCATTACCATCCCGTGGTTTATCTGCACGTAACTCGAAACGATTGTTGTAAGCAAACGAAAGAAGAAGAAAAAACCACGGCACCTTTCCCATGGTGTCACCTTGACTGGAAGGAAGGAATTCACGAAAAGAATGAGTTTTTTTTTAAAAGAAACACAAATTTAAAACAAGACGACCTCCGACGATTCGCTTCCTCCTCTTGCGCAACTCCTTCGAAGCTGCAACCATAGTTTTCGAGGCTCGCCTTTCCTCCATCCGTTCACAGCGTCTTCTTTTATTTCCATTCGGAATGTTGATACTGAGAATTCCAGATTTATCAGCGAGGCTCTCCTCTTTCGCCGCACGCTTTGCTTTGCAGGAAGACAGAAATATACACGCAGTTTGGAAACAGGAAATGCGAGGCGCTATTCTGGATGCATCGCCAAGTATGGATCTCTGGGGTGGAGAATAGGAGACCAGGCGCGGTGGTGGAAATCGTTTCGGTATATAACAAGAACGTGTCGAGGATGGAAAGTTTAGCCTCCGGCTAACTCGGGCCTTGAACTTACCTCACAATATACTCACACCTTTATTATACTCGTACATATTTTGTTTGTATTCTGTTTCTTTCCATCTCAGGTGTATTTTCGTAATCCCGGAGTAGGACAAACAGGTAAAGGAAAACGTACTACGAAAACAGGTGTGTTTACACTAATTAATCGTGGCTCGATCAATGCTAATTTCTTGAAAGAAATCATAACCAGGTGAACAAAAAATGCGCTTCCAACTTTCGTGCTGTTCGAATGGAGCTACTTTCAATCGGTTCTGGCGAAATAGCAAAAAGGTAATAGCTCCGTGCACTTTACCGATGTTTTGGCTATGTGCAATGGCTGCGCCTTTTACGTTCTCTCCACCTGCATTCTGCACGTTCTCTCTGCGGGATTTCTTTTTCTTCTATTTAGTTCGAGGAACTATATGGTGGGGTTTCTTCAATGCTCTTGGTAATCCAATACCTGTGTGAAATGCACCTGAGACTCTCTCGGCGCCCTTTAAATCTGCACGTGATAATGACTGATTGATCTCAATTAAACCATTAACGAAGATCTCTCTTCCACAGAAACATCTCAGTTTGCAGATAGATAATGTTATTTCGATCTTTCAATACAAGAAATAATAATTGATTGATTTACTTTTCATTATTAATAGTTAAAATTATTATTAGAAATCAATCCATCTACAATAATATTAATTAAATTAATTACAATATAAATTGATATTTTTATATTATAATACATACAATAGAAAATTATATAAAAAAATACTAAAAATATTTAAGTGATATAGATTACTAAGATTAGGTATATACTTTAGTACGCAAAAATCTAGAGCTTAAGCGTGACATCCAGCCGAGATTGTTCTATAATTATAGAACAAACCTAATCTTTGTTTTATTTTTGTACACTGGAAGAAAAACAACTTGCATTCCTCATTTGAAACAGTTACGTGCCTCAACGTGGTAAAAATTCTTCATTTCTTCTCCTGTCAGATATAATATATCTATTACGATTTGTCTTATATTTAGTTTTATTTTAATCAAGCTTACCTATAGTAACTATAGAATGAATGAACGAATGAACTAAAGTTTAATTAATGATTTTATATTGAGATGAATACTTTGACGCCAAATAATTTTATTTGTATAATAATACTAATAAGTAGTAATTTTATCAAAATATTAATAGTTTTTGTAAATAAATAAAAAGTATTTGTTTTCTACATAATCTAATTGTATTTCTTTAAGTAGGAAAAAAAAATAATTGGGATAGAAAACCTATTAAATTCTTATACTATTTTTTATATTATAGACAACGAATATAATAATGACTTTCCTTTAAATTGTAGCAATTCAATTAAAAAATCATTAAATATAGTATAATTTTAAATATAACTGTGTTCGAATTTCTCTATTTGCCTAAAGGCAAAATTAAGTATGTTAGAAAAAAACAACAATTTGTTTATAAAACTATACTTTATGTAATCTATGTTAAACTAGTTTTATGATCAATGAACTAAATAGTTTTTTTTTATTATGCTTATAATTATAGACTCAGTGTTGTTTGCTATAAAGTTTGTTTTTTTTTTGAATAGATATGCAAATTTGTATATAATTTGTTATACATAAAATGTAATATAAAATATCTTTTTTGCATAAATCAATTTTATTATCATATTAAACAGGTTTATTTTTATTAAAGTTCCAAAACATTATATTATTTCTTATGTCACCTTATGGAGTTTTTTTATTACATTTATAAATCTGATCTAACATTATCAAAACAGATAACATTAGCAGATGAATTTGTATCATCTCATGATAATTATCCAGATGTGTAATTGTAAAATTTACAAAATGAAAACTATATATTTTAGGAAAATGTGCTAATATATCCAAATCCACAAAAGTTACCTTTAGAATAACAAGTTATCATCATAATATATTAGATTAATTAATAGAAAACATACAATTATTATTATGAACTAACTTACAACTATAATTGCTTAATTATATTATACTAATTAAATTTTAATATGAATTCCTATTCCAAACGACTCTAATATTAGACTTCAAAGATTTAAGTGATGTTTCTTACTTCCAAAAATGTACGAGCCTTAATACATAATTTAAGTGACAGATTAGACTGACTTTAAATAGAAATCTCCAATATATCATTTTAATGTCACTCTAATGTCCAACTTCAAAGATTGAAGGAACGTATGTATAATTTAAGTGACAGTTCATACTGACATCTCCAATATGTCACTTTAATGTCACTCTAATCACAAACATTATCCAAAAATGTCAAAAGAGACAATAGTTTGCATATACAAACGAAGGTAAATAGTTTTATTCTAGAGTTTCAAGGAATTATATCATTATAAGGCTTTTATGTAATATATTAAGTAAGGATATTTTTGATACTCCCACAAAAAGTAATTAATTGATTTAAAATTATCCCACTGATAATCAGAAACTCAATCAATGTATTATGTAATTTAACTAGGCATTAACATATTGTATTTTATGGAAATAATTATGTAAATTTAGATCGTAAAATTGAATAAAATTCACCGTAATATTACATTAAAATATTACTTAAAAATAAGGCCATTATTCAATTATAAGAAATGCATTTGTTTTTCTCTTATTGTTGCAATTGTGGTCAAGAGTGTTCTATCGACAGTTGCATAATCGCATTGTAGGAATTCCATCGAGCGCGTTATTAATGTATGCCAACAATCGGCAAAAGAAATCGCCTTACGTAAGCCGTCTCGTTCCTCTTTTCTTTACGTGCTTTCTTTTTAAATTGAAGAAAATAAAGAGCAGCGAACGCGAGGAACGGTTTTAATTATAATTTATAGGAGCACCGAAACCTCTGGTTCACATATTTTAACGGTGAATTAGTCTCGATGCTCTTTCTTTTCGCTCCTCCGAGCTCGTTTCTGGGTCCTTAATTAGCCCACTTAGAGGGAATTCGTGAATGGCACTTTGATTGCACGCACCGAATCGTGTGACATCAGCTACTTCGGTACCATTGATTATCGTGTTTCCTAACGCGAGACGCGTGATTGAAATTTGTAATGTATCTGTAACAGATTTCGAGTGAATCGCATTCCAAAACAGCGTGACCTAATCCAATCCGCATATGTTTCTTGCAAAGATTATTCCACTGTTAGATACTTGATTTCAATTGACAATGGATTGTGATACAATTACAATAGAAGCAATCGTGTTGATTTCTTACTCAAACATTTTCTTATTGATGTAACTACAGTTAACATTTTGAATTGCTAAATATTTATAAAAGTATGTAACATCTCATGATGTCTATCACTGTCATAGATTGACAGCGTAGTAGTTTGTGCATATGACTGTCTATAGATTTAACTCTTTGAACGGCCAAAGATTCCTAAATTTCTAGACAACCGAATGAGACAACTTCCTCTTTCCTGGACATTTTCAAAAAAAATATAACAATACCCCACTAGTCATGTTCAAAGGGTGGTACAATGCGTGTCCCACCGCCGCTCAAAGAGTTAAATAGCTGTTTTCAGTCATAAGTCGTGTGTTTTATAACTATCATTAAAACTAAACTGACAGCTAGATTTGTGTAATTTGCAGTTGATACACCTGACTGTCATTTGAATCACATGTATAGTTTTTGTTTTCAAATGTCTTTATTTTCTTTAAGTATTCTACATAAAATTTTATTGCAAGATTATTTTTTTTATGATAAACTGTCATTATACGTATTTAAGTATATAATTCAGTACTTGAAGTAAATAAATTATGGATTAGTGATGACAGACGGATAAACTAAATTACGTCATTAAAAAAAAGACAGTAAACTTATACCTCAACAATGTTTTCTTAACGGAGGTCGAACAAGAGAAGAATAACAATTACAACAACTGTTTCAAATAACCCATATAATAAATATAAATCAAAATCTACGTTCATGATCAACTGAACCGTTGTATTGGGGAATTCAGTCGTTGACTGAACGTGACTGATCTGATATTCGACAGACATAAAAAAGCTTACTTAATAATACACATTCTTGAATTTACTTAAAATTTCGTAAAAAATAAATAAAATATTTGATTTTTTTTTTTAAATAATTGTTGATCAAGTTTTAAATTTAATTATGTTTTAATGGTTTTAATTTTCAATTCATTTATATATATTTTTATTACTGAAATTATTCGATTTTTAATATTTCTTCATAAATGTTGCATTTTTTTATAAATGTTTTATAAACTTTTTACAATAAACATTAATGTTTATTAAATCTAAAATCTTTCCTATTCATTCATCTAAACTTCTTTATATAAAAATGTTTAAATCTGAAAGAAGTTCCTGTTATTGTTGTCGAAAGTAATTACCATAAAGAAAACTGAATGTTAATGAATGCACGATGAATCGGAAAAAAAAGTTGTTATAATTACTCCGATTATTCTGCACTTATTATAATCGGCGCTAATATAAAAAAAATAAACATGGGAAAAGCACATTAATTCCATAAATAATTAAAGTAGAAAGTTGTTGTTTTTTTTGTGTTGTTGCTGTTCGCCTTTGCCGTTTTAAATTAACGGACGTTGAAAAACAACATTTACCCACCTCTTACACTTTTTTTTCACTAATTACAATACAATTATCGCGATTATTGAATGATTGAAAGAAGATTTTCACCGATCCCATGTTTATAATAATTAATTAAATATCATCCATTCATACGTTTTGAAAGTATCATCTTGGAACATTGTCTTCCATTTTTATAATAACCAGTGAATTAATTAATTAATTAATTGAGATGGTGGAGTCAACGATTTGCGAATGACCCGAGAGAGCGGCTGCATTTCAAGTGGATCACCATAGCAACTTTGTCTGTTCTATTTTTATTTATATCGTACTTAGCTAAGTGCGATAATTAAGTAGCGGATGTATAAATAAGCCTAGGGTTGTAGACGTCAAAGATGGAACACACCCATCGTTCGGCGTGGAATTGTCTCCATTGTTCACGGCTCATTTCAGCCGTAAAACGGGTCATGTCCATTGCATTCGAATCATTCAACCTGCAAATAATAAATGAAAACAACAACAAGATGCACTTAAGCCCGTTTCAGTCGATGATTGCAATATAATTTTTAGACGTAAATTATGAAGGGAATTTATAACGGATGGTTATTGCTTTAATGCACATCTATTAGAATGTTTTTGTTTTGTTTTTTTGGAAAGATTATCGTGAAGGCGGAACACCGAAAGTAAATTCGAAATAAATGAGCCTTCAACAAATGGTAATCTTCCATAAGAAAAATTGTATTTGGTTGAGTAACGACGACGAAATTTATTTTTAAACTTCGTGAAATGAGAAAATCCGCATTTGTCGTCGTTGGCATTTGTAATGTTGCAATTCTCAAATGCAATTCCACTTTTATTACGTAAACTCAATTACTTTTTTACATATTTACATTAATATTATTTATTGCAATAGTTATATAAAATAGTGAAATTGTCCGACTTCATTATTTTATTATCCTACATTTATTTTTAATCTATTCTAAGTGTACACACTATAAAATATCTCAAGGTTGACAATTGAAGGATATTCTTACATGATTATTTCCTTTAGTTACATAATAATAATAATGTACAATGCAACAGTCAATTAAACTGAGTGTTTGCGAACGTTTCGGATTATTAAGTTTCTTCAAGAAGATTTGTAGAAAATATTAAAATAAACGTTTAAATCTATCATAAAAACTGCCACTGTTTTGTGTTTGCTACAAGTGAAACATTGTTTTTTCATTTCTTTCAGGAATTATTCTTTAAATTTTTCTATTATTTCAATACCATTCAATTCTCTACACGTTTTCATTAAATTTAGCTTTTCTATTCCTCTTTTTTAAATAAGGTTTTTCTGAATATACATTGAATTAACAACTTACTATTGATCTTTATGTATATAGAATTTATTACATACAAAATTGTTTTGATTTGACACATGACAGATTAAATATAACTGACAGATTTGATGTTAAAAATTTAGGTACTTCAAATATATATTTTGAGATTAAATCTGTCAATTAAATAATTAATGTTATAGACGTCAAAAATTTAAAAAAATTACACTATTTAATAATTAATTAGATAAAGATTACATTTTGATGCATTTAACAACTTTATAATTTGGTTAATTAATTTTCTACAAAATAAAACTTAAATTAATGAAATATTTTTTAATTCAGTTATTTTTTTAAAGAACACTTAAATTATAATATAAGTAAGGAAACATCGACTTTTATTTGCATTCATGACACCTACGGCTCAATAAAACATTTTCAAGTGTCGTTCCGAAAAAAATAGAATAATTTAATGTCATCTTGTATGGAATTCCTCCTCTTCGAAATATATATTTTTAACATTCTTACAGAAACCAAGGCTTCCTGTAGCAGCGTATATCATTCCATGTAAGTAACTAAAAAAAATATACATAAATAATTTCAAAGGAAAATTAAAAAAAAAACTTTTACTGAAAAAATGTATGAATACAATATATAAACTAAACAAAAAGTACAAATAAATCATCAATTTTGTTACAAAACAAAAATTCACTGTCAGTTTTTAATATGTATGAAAGTTGAGTAAGCCTCAAATTAATTAAAAGTATAATTAAAGATTTAAATGTTTTATGTTCTACACATGAAACTGTATACGTTGTTAAAATAACGTATACAGTTTCATGTGCATAGATGATCAAGATATAACGTTACACGACGATCGTGACAAAAACATTACTTATAATCATGACTTTAATATAATCACCATACCACAATTTAATTTTTACCTATGTATTTTTTTCACATCTTGATTTTATATCGAAAATAACAAACAAATAAAATAATACATTCGTTTATGGTAAATACGATTCCGAATGTGAATTGATTCAGTAAGAAACATATGTTTTCGTAGCGTGAAAACGTGAGCCAGTTCGGTAAAGCGAATAACAGTAAAAGTTGTTTTTGTGATTAGCATGGAACGTATAAATATTAATGTCTCCAGAGCTTTTATAAATCCGAACGATGATGAAGGAAGCGAAATAAAAAGAATGAAATAGAGAGACATGTGTATATGAGGCATACGACACATGCTAAAGCGGACACATTTCGAATGCTAAAGGTTCACTTGCGTATGCATATTGTGCAAAGCGCGCAAAATTATGCAAGTCTCACTTTACCGTTTACAATCTGCATTATTAATCTCGAAGAGAGAAAGAGCAGAAAAAAAAATTATTAATAATAAGTAGATGTGTAAGTAGATTGCGAGCAGATTTCTAATAGCTAATTGCATACGATTTCCTAATTAAAGTCATTTTGAAATTCTATATATTATGTTTATGGATTTTCTTAAGTTCGGCTTGAATTATCCTTGAATTTAGAAATAATTTAAGTAATTTTATCTTAAATTTAATTAATATTATTGTCAATTACAAATGTTAAAATTATTTTTTGTAGACGAATTTCCTTATAAGTACTTGACAAGTTCTTAGTTAAGTCATGAGACGTTACAGACTTTATACTTAGGAAGTACTTGTCCATGAGTAAAGAGATTTCATATTTTAAATTTCTGTAAATATTTTAATAAATAATTTGAGTAATCGGTTTCGTTCGCACTGTTTAAAACCGGACTAATCGATAACGATCAATCAAACCGTGAATCAGCACAGATCGAAGCCACATTATGCGATGAATTCTGTAATTCTAAAGAATTATGGAAACTACATAAATAATAATATTTATTGCAAAAATTACATAAAACGTATGAAATAAAAAATCCTTGATTCATTGACAAATAATCTACAAATTACATAAAACATATTCAAACATTACTTGGCAAAGTAACACATGTAGTGTGGATAACTATGTAGTTATAATATACAGTGGAACCTCGCTTAACGAGCACCTCGCATAACGATCGTTTCGGTTAACGAAATTTTGGAACGGATTATGTTCGTTAAGCAAGGTTCCACTGTATGTTTAAACATCTGAGCTGAACAGGTGTGCGAGCAGCTTAACACTTTCCAAGTTATTATATTTTTCGCAATAATTTCCTTATAACATATTTTCATAATAGACACTTCATACAATAAACTTGTTGTTCAATAGAATAATTAAAAGGTGTAGATATACAATAATGGATTAAAGAAATTAGCAAAAACTCAATTTATTCCTAAAGACTATTCAAAAACAGTAACCTCAGAAGCGTATAGTGTATAGATTACGACAATAATGAAATTATAGTAATAAGACAACAAATCACACGAAAATCTGAAAAAAAATGCAATATCAATAAATTAAAGAATTAATTTTAATATTTTAATAATTATGTAAATTGTAATATAAGAAAGAAATCAAAAGCGGAGGGAAAAAGAGTACTATAAATATGTTAGCGCGCTCCCACATAGAAGAGTTCGTTATTTCGTTGCTTTAACCATTTGACCTCGAAGATGAGAATCTCTGGAAATGTGACATGAAAGTTTCGCCAATAAGCTCAAGCGACTGTAAGTGTTTCCTTTTAAATTTAACTAATTACATTTTAGACCTTTCCATTATTTGTTTTTTTCCTTTCCAAAGCGAGAAAAGCGCATTTCATTTCGTGTGATTAAGGCCAAAGCGTATTTAAAAAAAGTTTATTACTTCGACTCTACCAAAACAATTTAATTAGTCGTGCAGTTTCATATCGAAATAACAGAAAAAAAGAGATACGATACATGCAGTTGCAAAGTGAAACTCACTCGATATTAGAATATTTTCCTTTGCGAAGAGGATTTACCATGTAGGGAACGGATTTCTTTCGAAGATTTCTCCTCGCGCAATTTCTGCTACGAAATGCTTTAATTATCATCATTGATTTAATGTGATTCGCACTCGGAGTCTAATATAATGCTCATCTTCTAGGAAGGATACGAGAAGAAAAAAAGTATTATAATAGTAATAATAACGAGAAGAGAACCGAGTGTATAATTAAATTTCTTTTCTCGGTCTCAACTGTTGAGGCAACTCTTGTGATATTAATTTATGGTTCTATTTTTGGATTTGTTTTCATCTATTTTTCGTTTATTTTAACAGTTATTAACAATTGGAATGTTGAAATTAAATAAAACGAGGAAGTTATTTATTCAGCAAATTCACATAGTGCTTTTATGAAAAGAGAAATCAATAAATAATTAATTGTTAATCAGTTATAGGCGATTATTATTAAGTATAACATGAATCATTAAATTCCAAAGAAGAAATTTTAAATGTTCTTCGTCATTAATTTGTTTCCTTGTTGAATTTCTAACAATTTTAATTAAAACGTTTCAAGAAAATTGTAACAAATTTCAGAAACTGTACTTAAATAATATAATTAAAAAAATCAAAAAAAGATGAATTTAAACACAAGAAAAAAATCAACAAATTTTGATTCATGAATCGTGAAATTAGAAAAATTACAACAAATTTTTTATGTTTTCTTTTCACTTTTATTTTATTTAAAAAAAATATTACAAGGATGAAATTAGTTACATAATATTTTACTTAATGAAACAAACACATATGCTACTCGACCCAGTATGTGCAAAAAAGCCACTTGGATCAATCTTACTATAATTTAAACCAAATTGTTACATGTTACCTTCTCAATTGGAAAATACAAAATTACACACAATTAACAAATCTTAGATTTTAGAATTTTCCAATAGTGAAAGTTAAGTTAAAGTTAAATTGTACAAATGTTAAAAAGTCCAAGAAAAATCATTGGTGACAATTTAATGAACAGAAAACTTACCTTAATATTTACAAATAACAATAAATTAATTAAAATATTCACATTTAAAATCTAAAGACTTCAGACCAGATGTATTTTCACTAAAAGTAACTAAATTTGAGGAAGTCCCAAGGGCATAATCTTTTGAATGAACCCTAAAAGACGACGAAAAAATAGGAATTCCACCAGAATATGTCTTCTTTTTTATGATGTACAAACAGCAGATGTGTAAAAAAAATATTTTTCAAAATGACCCAGATTTTCCCAACTATAAAAGGAACTTGTTTTTACACAAATTCTGTTAAGCATCGAGAAAAATTGTACAATGTTCAGTTCAGATCCGCAAATGGTTGCGGTCTAGCGTTGCGGACCATATTTGGTGAAGACGTTATAAATATCGTTTACTTAACTGAACTTGCAAGCATTTACTTGGAAATAATCAATACGTAATAAAGAGAATCTTCAAAAGAAAATATTATATTGAATAGAAATCGATGAATCGTTTTATTGTGCAATAGAAATAATAAACAAATCGTGACTGCGCGAAATAATAGAAATTTATTATTATATAATTATTGATTATTGTATAAAAAAAACAAGTTTTTTGTTGTAAGCTGCAGGTATCATAATAAGAAAAGAAAACTTAATGACTCGAAGAAATTGGATCCGTTTATTGGAACTAAAGAAAAAAAAATGGAGCATCAATTACAGCGGTATTTAACTGGTTTTCTAATTTGGAAAGCGGATTTTTCCCGTACTTCGAACCGAAGAGATGAGTTGAAGATGACTTATATATGGCAAGGTCGTGGATTCGCGTTACCAATTGCCTTTTTGGTAGAGCGTCTCGGAAAAATCGCGTTAGTTTGGTTTGATTGAATAACGGCGATCTACATTCCGGTCAAATGTACCGTTCAAAATCGTACTATATAGTATTCGAATACGACGCGCATAAGAGGAGCGTCTTTTGTATTTCCTCGCATTTGAAACCTCGGATGCGTCGACGAGATTCCACGCACATTGTACTTTCGACCCATTGACCCTAAGAGTCTTCGAACCTTCGACATTGACGGAAACTTTCGCTCGATCGCCGAATTGAAAACAAGCAGACAAGAGCGAATCAATCTGCTGCTTCTACCATCTACCATTCTGTGTAGCAATTGGTTTGACCTAAAGAGGATATCGTCCAGAACAGGACGATTGCAGAATAGAACGACTGTTATTACAAAGTAATAATTTGTCACGGTGCTGAAGCGCTGCTCTTCGCCGTATCCATGCAACACTGTCCATATAGATTTTTTTTTTAATTTTACACCGTCGTTCTTTACATGCAGCTCGTAATTGTGATATTCGAAGGTTAAGGTTGTAAAGTATCCAAGCGGTCATTGTTTCGTAAAGAGGGATTGTTGAGAAACCGTATACATGCGTTTTGTCCAGCCGTTTGTTCAACATAATAATTATTCTTTTTTGTACAAATCTGACGACACAGATGTATTTTTGTTGTTGTTCATAATTACATCGATATCACTACGAGTAAACCTAACGCCAAACGATCATTACATCTATTTATAGAAAATAAGCACGCAACAAAAGATTTCCTTAAGGACATCTGTAAGGTTCATCTTATTATCTAATTAACAAATTACACCTATTAAGCAACATTGTTTTAATACGTAGCTTCCACACTGACAAAGATTTACTTAATAATTTTTAACATTTCTTAATACTTCAATAAAAAATAATCTCAAAATTTGTTTGAAAACCTATAGTATTAAATTATTTATTTTTTCAGTTAGTATTAGTATTAAATAATTCACTATCCTTGCACTTGGTTTGTTATGGAAACGGAACAGAAACGTACCATGTGACCATTTCTATAAATATAATCAACCGCAAAGTATGTGCATAAGCACGTTTACCTTATCATAACAAAAATATGTACTTTACCTGACAGAAATTCCACACATTATTTTTAAACTTTTCCAACTTAAACACAATATTTTTCAACATAATTCGATTATTTCTATTGAAAATAAAATGTCAAATTTTAGCTCTTAAAATTGATTAAAAAAATATACTTTCATATTTCTAATCTTTTGATAATTACATTAAACATTGATTGTTTGTTATGATTGTTTGCTTACAAACAACTATCGTCATTTGTAATTTACAAACAAAGTGATTTTCTTATTATTGCATTATTCTCATTGACGATTGTAAACATAATTAAAACACCTTGATAAATCCAATTCTAATAAACTATAAGAATGTTTGTATTATGCAAGTTCTTGTGCTTGTTCCAATATTGATTTGAATTATAATTATGTCTTGGATTTAGGTATGCAGCATACCATTTAATATATTTGGATTCACCTTGCGCAATCCTCTTGCAGCGTTAATTGATGTCCGCTCCGAGTTGCAACAGCGAATCCTTATTGGTACCGCGATGGTATAATAAGCAAACATCAAGAAAACTGCATAGGATTGCGTAACGCCGTTCGGCAGGATTTGATTGTTTGTGCAACTTGATTGTCTACCATCTCCGAGATCATGGAAATAAATCGTCGGCTTTGTGTTACTTTCACTTCTGTTCTGGTCAATAACTCCGACAGTGTAATTTATTAAATAAGGACACAGACAACATCTAAGTTTTGCATAAATACACTCACACACATGTATGCATATCATAAATGATTCATAATGGATTTCGCAACGCATTAAAGTGTACTTCATTTACGTTCATCGTTTTCCCTGGTGGTGGACCAAGAAAACGAGCGCAAAGTAAAAGAACTCATCAATGAATCACGACCGTCTTTTATCTCGGTTTAAGCGAGTAGCAAATCATATAGTCGGCTTAATGATGATGGCAAACACTCATTTTTCACAAAGAGATTGGTGCTAAATATTAGTCGAACAATGCAACGAAAAACCGTAATTCTTACAGTTTATTATTCCCGTCTTAAAAATGAACAGTTTTGTTTAACTGTTATTACTTTTGTGTAACCCTTTTGCTTATGCAGAAAAAATAATTGTGATTCTCTTTTTGGATTTGCAGATCAATATGTCAGCAATATGTCAGAATTTCGTTCAGAACGCGTGGAAAAAAGACCTCTGCTCCAACTGCTTCAAATCGAAGGATGAGCACATGCAAAAGGTGAAGACCGTCCAACTGTCGATAAGTAAGAGCGTGGAAGGAATCATCCGTAGCCAGAACAAGAAGAAGCCTAGGCGCAACGTGAACTTTAATAAGCAGCTATTCGAAGTCATCGGTTATGGCGGAGAAGATTGGTACGAGGGCGAGGAGGAAGAAGAAGAAGAAGAAGTTTATGAAGAATCGCAAGATGATAGCGAACCAGATGAGGAGGACGATAAGGAACTGATAAGACTGACCAAAGCTAATACCGATTTTAACACGAACTCTCTCAACGACGCTATAGAAACGAAGAAATCCTATGCCCAATTGATGCTCGGAAAACCGCAGATGGATTCTGAAGGACGTAAGCAGACGCTCCTGGTTAGTGTTACACCTTTCGGGCAGGACAACAAGAAGTCGAAACCGATGTCGCATATACCGATAGCTAAGAACAAAGATAATTACGACAATAAAAACGTCGTCTTGACTTCATATTCGAAGAACGACGAGAAGATCGAAAATGAAGAGAAATCATTGTTGGATGAAATATCGGAGACCCTCGAGAACAGCGTAAATCCCATTCAGATCATCAGCAGAAAGAAGATCCAGAAGGAAATAGTATTGAGTATTCCGGATGTTGCGAATAAGGAAAATATTGATGAGAAACTCAACAAGTCGGTTATTGAAGAGAAAAAGAAATCTAGTATTCCTGAGAGGAAAAACGGCCTGACGAGGAATCCAGTTATCAAACGCGATGATAAACCTGTCATTTACCAAACGGCCATAACCAAGATCGAGTTGATGAACACAAAGAACACAAAGATCACCAACGAGAGTTTGAAAAAGGAAGAAATCAAATGCGAGACGGAATCAGTCACGGATGATAGCAGTATTACTAGCAGCGGAGAGGAGAGCGCCAAAGACGATTCTGACAGCGGAAGCGATTTGAAATACCAGAACGTTACGTTCTCGCAAAGCCGGGAATTGGCTGGTGAACCGGACGGAAGAGCGGATCCGGACGCTAGCGAACCACCTGCTCTTCCTCGAACACCTCCACCAAATGTGGATCCTCTTCCAGAGAAGCCTAAAATCCCCAGCAAACCATCCACGATAATGATCAGGAAGCCACCTATCATCACGCACCAAATAGAAACACAAAACGTGATGACCACCTTCTCCGTGGAAGCTAAAACCGAAGAGAAGACAAAATTAACCAAACAAGATTCGAACGGATCTGATGTTTGCAAGATTTCGAATAAAAGGAAAGCACCGAAACCGCCTTCCGAGGAGATTATGCAGATCTACACGCGAAACCCGGCGCCAAACTCAGATTCCCCGGTTGTTCGTGAGAAGGAGAAGAGAGAACGAGCATCGATTGGTCCGAAGCTCGTGAGTTCAATGAGCAATTATAGCCAGAACGAGCTAATCGTTGAATCTTCGATCCCGGAGCCTGCCCCGAGACGATCTCTTTCACTTTCCACCGACAGTCTTGCCAGCAACGACGAGAGGAAAAAGGAAAAGGCTCGTGGTCGCTTCTCGTTGAAAAAATTCCTTCGAATGGGCTCAAACAAGGATCTGCATAAACTGCCGTTGGATGCACGAAGCGCCGAAGATGATCTGAAGCCGAGACTCGTGATTGTTCACCCGCTAGATCTGAACAGTGGTAAAGTAGAGGTTCTTAAGGAGCAAGATTATGCAACGCCTCAGTACACCTCTTACAGAGGAGCTAAGCCGCCTCCACCACCTAGAACCTACGACGAAGTTAAACCTAGTTTACCGCATCCACCTAAATCCGCTGAGATTCTGAACAAGCACAAGAACTTACAAAATCAACGAGCGCTGGCCAAGAAAACAGATACAGTTTACGCTAACATCGGCGAAGTGCGTTCGGCTATAACACCTAATAAGCCCCAGAGGACCGCTAGCATGAGGGAACGCGAGGCTCAGCAGCAGCAGCAGACAAAACCGCAGCCGCACAATTACGAACCAATTGATTTAAGGAACAAGGATACCTCTTCAACAGAAAATGTTTACGATTACATCAACGGTCGCTCCAGTTCACCAGAGTACGAGTCCTGCAAGAGTCCCGTATTGAAGCCTGTTAGATCTGAGTCCAACGTCGACGTTTCCAGCGATTACTACAAGTACAGCAACATCCCCAGGACAATGTCTTTGACGTACTGTGGTAGCGAAACCGAATCCGAGATTTATTCGCCATACAGCTACTATGGAAGCGAATCAGAGGTAAGATATTACTTATAATTGGTACGACTAATACTACTACATTATTTTTTCACATATTAAAGTACTTTTCTGTTCTAATCAAATGTAAAATAATATAATTAAATTATTTCTTTTAGATTGCCGAAGATGATCACGATTGGAATAGCACTGGTGGTCGCACGCACAAGTTGAGATCTCGCAAAGGAAGAAGTATAGTTCACAAGAATCTAGAGGACAACTATGGAGCTGTGGTAATCGCAAACCATGAGGCCTTGGCGCAAGTTCTAGAAAACGTAACTACCTTAATAGTCACCCTATTCTCAATCTAATAATCCTCTTGTAATCAGATACAACAAACACCGACGATCCTACCAGCGCTGAGAGGTTTGAAATCAGCTGCGAATCTTCGATGGAGCGATTTCACCATAAAGGCGACTTTGGCCCCGTTAATGGTCGGCTCGAGAGCCTTCCATCAGGCGATGTGGGGTAGCCAGCATGTAACGCTGGTCATCAGTTCCGGTTCGGTGCCGACGAGTCCACTTTCTTTGGGCACATTTAGTTTACTTCCGATCACCGAGTTCAGCGATCTAATTCCCATCAAATATCTACCGACGAAAGCGACCCAGGACATCAAGCATTTGCAAGGTAATCATTATAATCGAACGAATGAAACCGGTCACCCGATAGAACTTCGTTTTGATTTCACAGCTACGGTAGCCGTGTTACCATGCATGCAAGTGAACACAATACAGACATTCAGCGAGATGCTGAAGCTGAAGAGTAATGGCGAAGAAGTCTGGAAGGACGTGTGCTTCGTCCTGCTTCAACTGGTCAATGCGTTGAAGACACTCCAGGCCCAAGGCATCGAAGAGCTGCCTCTGTCGTTAACGAGCTTCGTACTCTGCAAAGAAATGGACAAGGAAGCTCATAATAGGTTATTCGTATTGCAAGGGTAAGTTCGACTTGGAATACGTTTACAAAAGATAGATCTAAAGCAATTATATTATTTTAGCTTGGGCGAGGATATGAGCTCGAAAAAGGAAGAGGAGAAATTCGGTACGCTGTGCATGTGCGTGCTGACAGCATTGGATCACCTGAACCCCAACGCGAAACTCGCACCTTTACTGCATTCTCTGCTTAATACAGAAAGAGCCATCGCCTTGACCCAGGTGAAATCCATCCTGGAGTTCTCACTTTGGGGACCTAGCGATGTGGCCTTAGGTTCGACAGTACGCGAACGCGAATCCGCTCTTCAGAGATGGCTGGACCTTCAACGAGCCACCGTTCTGCACGGCTTGGTATGCGCCAAAGTCCATCTCACAGTATACGAGGAATGCCATCTCCTTTTCCTGGTGCGAAGCAACGCCCGAATGATGTGCGATGCCTCCATGCTCCTCGAGTCGACCAAACAGAAACTCGCCCATTAACCAATGTTTGCCAATTTGTATATTCTCTCTTCGTTGTTATATTATTCTTATATATATTTTGTAAATATTTATATAGTTTGGGTTGTAACATGTATATTATCTTTAAATTAGTATTAGAATTTTTTAAATATTTACGAAAGTGGCGCTTCCAGAAACGAAAACTAGCATAGCATTTATTTTTCTCGTTTATTTTTAAAAAGGACAAAAAAAACAATTAACAACTGACAGAAACATAATAATAATAAGAAGTTATTCAGTGTAAAATATTACATTATTGCTCCTCTCGTTTATTACTAAATTCAATTGAACAACGTTCGAGCTATTGCGTATTGGAAATCGTGCATATAAACCAAGACAAGTGAAAACTGTATAAAATCGTTTCGACCTGCTTACCGATATTTCCCGTTTCTTACCTTATTGTAAATACAATAAATAAATAGTTCTTTTAAAAATCAAATTATTGTCTAAATAAAAAGCAATTCCACCGTTACATTATTTTCCCTACCGATTACTATTTTGGTCCTTCGCTTGGAAGGACTTATTCGTCTCGCACCTAATCATGGCTTGCAGTCCAATTACAATCCCTTATTGAAGTAAATCCGCTCAGGAATGTTGTTGTTCGTGTTCTCCAACATCTGTTTGTACGCTTCAGGTTCAAGCCACTCCAACGTCGACGTCTTCAATGAGCTGCAAAAGACGCAATCAGATTTCGATTGTATGGCATATCAACAAACTTACCATTTCTGCGGGAACAGACCGCACGCAACTGGTACCATGAATATTAAGCTGAAAATTATTGGCTTTAATGCATTGCTCATCATAGAGAGTAACATGGAACTTACAATCCACCGACGAACATAACTTGCATAGGTGCATGCAAATATGTGATCCTCTTCATCCACGCGTACTTCTCCAACCTTTCCATGATCACAGGGAGGATCAGCATGCCTGGTGCGCACATAGTGATCCTTGACATGATCACCTGAGTTATGCCTTTGCCAGCAGCCAATTTCGATTGGCCTACAATGTTGTTTTTGTCGTCGACAACATCAATGCCACTCATCCATTCAGCTTGACGCATCAATGGAATATTTACACAGTTCGCAGCGGCAACGGCGGCGAATGGGACATACCTCTGAAACCCTTGCAAATTCAGAACGCTGTTCCAGAAACAAATACAGATCCAAACGTACCTGCATGAAAGGACCTGCAGTTTTCTGCAGGTAGGCTTTGTATCCCAAAGCTGTGATCATCGCAGAGGCCGTTGCTGAAACGTAAGCTATTCCCAGTTGCGTCGTGGAAACTTCAGACTTAGCGTTGCGATTTGTGAAATTGACCAGTGCGTTGAAAGACTGATTCACCCATTGCCAAAATACAACTGCTGTGCTAGTTCTGAAACAATTAAAAGAAAATACAATTACTCGTCAATATTCGTATTATTGTAAAAGTATTGGCATTTTATTTGTTTCCGTCCTATCAAAATGTTAGATACTTGACACATGCTTAACACGTATCAAAAGAATTTAAACAAATATACATAGAATTTCAGAGGCCACCAATCGCGTCATAGCGAAGATGAAAATATTATTAATAGAATTATACATGTAATTAGTGTTTGTAAACACACATGAAATCTTCAAAGCTTTAGCAAAAGAAATATATTATAACTTCAAGATTGCTTTAAATAGTATAAACTTACAATACAAATATAAATAAGATATATAAGATAAGATATGTAACATAATATATACTGACAAATCATTAATATCCAATTTATAATACTTTAATAAGTAGATAGTTTAGAAAAACAACATTAGTTAAAACAACAAATTGAGATTTTCCTTTGAAACAAGTAATTATGTTTTATTTTAATATGATTCTTTTGCTTTTTTTATGAACAGTTGTTTGATAAAATATTATTATTTCGATTTTTCTTGAGGTAAGTAGTATTGATTTTAGATTACGCCCTTTTATATAAACGCCATTTTCATTTCCTTCCCTAAAGGGTTACGCCACTGACATAATAATTTTCATTAATATAGGCAACCCAACTTGACCGCTTCCAAAGAAAAGATAATAGAAGTTTTAAATTTAAAAATAAATGATCCCATTTCAACGTTGCGTTAATGTCAAGAAGAAAACAACATTGATAAATATTGCGTTTGCGACGCATCAAAGATTATGAAACAAATACACCAGTTAGTATTGATTTCTCCATTTTTAAGTGGAGATAATTATTGACTGACCTGTAAAATTGTAGCATAGCACCAGTGAGTAACATTCCACCAGGGACCTGGAAGGACATCCTTCCAAAGACATTTTGCCTCTCCCCACTGTCCGGATGGAAGGCACTCTCATACAACTTCTTGGCATAGATGACCTGCTCATTAGTGGTTCCCTTGGGCTCCTTCCCTAGCCTGTACTGTTCCACCAGAATCTTGGCCTTGTCCAGTTCTTCATCCTTGACCATACATGTCAAGGGGTCAGTCACCCAGAAGAAGTGCTTGAAGCGACCAATGAAGGAGCTCTGATCCCACAGAGGTTCATCTATTTTAATTCTTTCAGGCATCTTCTAAGTAAATAGGGTCGAGTTTATTAATAACTACAATTGTGTAACGCGCTACGAACTCACTTCCTGTTTCTACTACCTTCCTTCCGGTCGATGGTAGCACACTGGTCAATTGAAGAGTGAATGAAAGGTAACAATTCCGTTCCCCCCAATATGGATCTACAACAACCCCCACTATGCACCGGGGAATACCATTGGATTTTCAGTTGATCTCATGCCTTTAGCAGCTGTGTTACGCGCAATACAGGAGCGCACAGAAGGCCCGGCTGCCAAGTTTCGCGGGAATCACCCAATGTGACCGCTAAAAATACCGAAAATATTATATAAATAAGTCATATGACTTCCTCGCGATCCATAGATCGTTCACCTTGACACTAATTGAGTATATCTCTTTGTCTGGTATATTGTCAGCTTGACAATAACTTTGCATCGATCCTCAAATGCGTATTTCATTTATATTTTTCTGACCGCAACCACCTTGCTTGTAAATTAACTTATCTAACTGACAACAGTTGACATAGTCATGGCCAGTCATGGCATTCTACATAATTTTATGCAAACATGTTACAATGTTACATTGTTAATCATCGTCAAATAGAATATGTTAATTGTAAAGTTACAACGATTATTACAAGGATCTTAGATCTTATGTAAAGTAACACATTTTAAGTAATTAGTTACAAATAAAATATACTTGAAATATATTTTAGGCATTTATACGTTGATAAAGGATAAAGGCAATTGCGATAAAGAGAACTACGTTAAGCGAAGTATTACTGTAATAATATTTGTAGTGGCATTTTGATATTGTGATTTCTAAATTTGGAATACACCTGGGTCACTTCCTCGAGACTATGCTAAGACTGTCTCGAGGGAAATGATGGAATATGCACATGATTAATGAGGTTTCGTGGGTATTTTTGGCCGGACAAAATGGGAAGACGTGGCAACGTTGCATAATATTGGTGGTGTTTCGTGACTGGAGGTTAGGCGAAGCGATTCCCATGAATCGCACTGAAAAATCAACAATCACGAGTCGGGGATCGATAATATTTGTATTCTTTCAGGAACCGAGGTCGGCCCCAGAATTGCCGCGCTCGGTGTTCGCAAAAAAGCCTCTTTCAGGAAGAACCGGATGGGATGCGGATTTGGCGCTCGTCCTCCTCGCTCAGGAGCATCGACGCAATATATTTTTATCCACCTATTCCCGATCTATGTGTGCGTGAATGAAATATAATGGCGGACTCGGACGATATTCATTTGTTAAAGCAGACTAGGATCTCCGTTCTTGTCGACGAAGCCCTGCCCGATATCCTTGTTGTCACCTACGAATTTGGCTTGAAAATATTCAAGGGAGTCCTCCTAGACTCCACCAAAAAGTAAGTCCCTGTCTATTCGCCTCATTCAACATCCCAATTCGCAAATTTGATGTTTGTATTGTACAGTTCCACTTATATCACAAACAAATTGCTGCATATGAATCAGCTACAATTAACACACCCATTAAATCATTGAGTAATAGAGGGATGCTGGCTACACCAATGAATATTAACAAAATACATTCGTTTTGTAGAAATTTACCATGCGGTGTGGCAGGTCTGAATCCTGCCTTCAGTGTACCATCAAAAGCACCTGCCACAGCAACAGCCGCAGAGGATCCCCTTTATTCAGTAAACCAAAGATATGCATACACAGACCCTGCAAATGTTGTCAAGAAGAAGAATGTCATCTCCTCAAAGTACAAAAACAACAAGATGACAGTACGGCTAAGACCTAGGCAGGTGCTCTGTTCAAAATGCAAGGGTATATGCAATGAAAATTCCGAGAATGTGACAAGGAAACGGAAATCCACAGAAACCATCCTATCCCCGCCAATCAAAAGGAGCGCGAATGCGCCCATAACCAGGTCTGTGAACACGGTGCTGAGCAAGAGCAAAAAGGCACCAGAGATGAAGAGGACGCTGATACCAAAAGCGCCGCAAGAGCAGATCCCGACCGCTCTCAGTGGAAATGTAAATAAAATCAATATAGATAATAACAAGAAACCTTTAGTTACTGTATCGAATTTACCCCAAACTTGTGATAATGTTAAGAGTAACGTCGACAATATGAGCCATTCCCCGCTCGAGAATGCGGACGCGAATGATGTTGTGCAGCAGCTGGCCGAGTTCAGGCGCAACCTGCGGAATAAGAAGCGATGTGATGAACACAATAACCAACCGGAGCAGCAGACCACGCCAAGGACTATAAAGATATGCTACGGACCTCAGGGAGAAGGAACGGTGCTGAAGATACCCGCTCAGATCGAGAATCTGAACGTTGAAGATGATCTGGGCGAGAACGTGAACGTCGAGGAGAAGGAGACCAACAAAGCTGCCAGGAAGGCGATGAAGAAGGCCAAGAAGGAAGCAAAGAAGAAAGTCATTGTTAGTTCACCAGGTAACATTTCGTTTGCCTTATGCTTGTTTTTCGTCCATCTCCTAGAATTCAGTCTTTACCAAAACATTTAACAACAATGTAAATAATATTATTAAAACATTGCAGTGTACATTGTAAAAGTACCGATGTTTAAAATTATTTTCATAAATATGACTGCAATGAAAATGAATGATATAAAAGTCACACAATCTTTGGGTTTTCAAATTACATATAAAAAAAATCATTCAATAACAATGTCAACTTGTTATTTATAGAATGCACACGGTTTTCTAAGTAAAAGCATTCACGTATAAAAAAATCTCGTGGCTAATAGCCTGTTTTTAAGAAAACCCCCTAATTAATGCTATACCAAACTTTATTTATATAATCTAATACAAGTTTTTTTTACATATTAGTAAATTAATAATTATCTCATTAGATATTTTAATAAGTTGACAATTACGCTTTTATATTTACACGATTTAGTATATTATACATACATTTATTTTTTAAAGAAGTTCTGAATACTTTAATAGGGTTATATGATCGATTATCGGAAAGGAAAATGAATTTATTGCATGACCTCTAAATTTCATACTCAATGTGTTTATGCCAAGCACATTAATTATGTAACGTTTATTTTCTACTAACAGGATTTTATTAATAATTATGCAATTTAATTTATGTAAACATTAATAACAGTTTTAAATGTTACACTTGTTTACATAAAACTGTTAAGTTCATTAATTAGTATGAGCAGCTAAATCAACAGGTGCCTTATTTACGAGTATTTGAATTGTATCTGCATGGTTTCTAAATGATTACGTATTAACTAATTACTTAATTTCAAATCTGATAGTATCATAATTAAAGCTACAATAAAATGTATTAATATTATTTCAAATACAAACTCGCTTTTCGCATAAGTATATAATATAATTAAATCGCTCTCTTAATAATTATAAGTAGGAAAAACAAGATTTATTTAACTAACATATACATTAATAGTTATTTATTTGCAATCTACTATAATTATTTATAATAACTGAATTTGCTAAAACGCTCAAAATAAAACAAGTCTAGAGGGTAGTCAAAATCCATAAATAATTTTAAACATGATGTGCATCAAATTGTTTATTTATTATAGTTTATCTTGCATTTATATTTGGAATTCTTCTGTTTTCAGACCTCAGCGCGTCCAGGTACGGCGGATCATCGCCTAGGTACACGGTGGGTAGTGCTTCGCCTAGACATGGGCTGGGTAACCATTCGCCTAGGTACGTCACTGCCACGGCTTCGGAGCCGACCACGCCGAAGAAGCGGAAACGCAAGTTGAAGCATAAAAAGAAACATCGCGAGGACAAGGATCGGAAATCATCAAACAAGGACGGGGACGAGGAACCGTCAAAGGAGCCCTGTCTTACCCAAAAACTATCGATAAACCTGAAACGCTTAAGTACTTCGTACACGTCGTGCTCCAATGATAAGACTGATGACTGTAGCTCCGATGAGAGCGAACAAGTGCCGGACTTCCCAGAGACGAATCCCAGCGTGCTGCTGAGGCTGCCGTCCTCACCTGCGATCGGCAACGCTTCGGGAATCGATGGTAAAGGCCTAACCAATTGTTAAATAGCACACACAAATACAAAAAAATTATATATATATAACAAATCAAATCAAACAAAAAGCAAACAAACAAAACTGTTCACATGTATCACGCAGGATGTCGCATGACAGTAGGCGAAGTGGTTTGGGGAAAGCTGCCGGGATTCCCCTGGTGGCCAGCAAGGATTTTGACGCTATCTAGTTGCGAGGGCGGCGACTGCCAAGCTCACATCTCCTGGTTCGGGTCAACGACCTCCTCGCTGTTGCAGTGCAACCAGCTGTGCTTGTATTTAGATAATTTCAAAGTAAAACGCGTAAACCCGCTCCAACAGACTCTCATAGCTTTAACCGACTTTGGTTTTATAGGTGTACTATGACAAAAAGAAGCGAGGACCATACAAGGAAGCCATTAAACAGGCCACCGACGAGGCCCGACAAAGGGTGGATCAAAGCATCGTCGTGTCTCCAGCCAGGAGTATCGTAGCTGTAGTCCCGCCAGCGCTGGCTTCACCGCGCGAGATCAATGTTACGTCGTAGAGAAATCATTACAGATCGATCACTCACTCACTGCAAATATTAATGATAACAAAGTGAATTCAATTTAGTGCTTTAAATTATTATAATTGTTTTTCTTTAACGTGTATTCACGGTTTAGGCGAACGCTATTTGTTTGATACATTTGTTTCATGTTATTGTTGGCATTTTTTTTTTCGTTGTTGGTTCAGGCACTGGTTTGCATTATTCAGACGGCTTTTAATTCATTCTTGCAGTAATTTGTACGGATTTAAGTTTAGCGTAACACAGGCAGATGCGACAAAACAAATAATATATACACAAGAATAACAAAAAAAAATACAAAAGAAAAGTAAGGTATTCCAAAATATATTTTGTGATAAGTTTAGCGGAATTAAAGGTGTACATATACAGATTTAAAACAATACAAAAAAATATAAAATTATATATATATATTTAAAAATATATTGATGAGGGTTGGACGGAGAGAAATACGGGGATTAAAACAACCAGTATATATCTATATATATAAATGTATTCCTAAGAAAGCGTGCTGGAATTTATGATTCAAAATGAAATTTGTTTATACTGTTATATATACATATGTTCTTCTCTATTTATTTTTATTACTTTACATTTCATTTTAATCATATAATTGTTTTATATATACCGACGTATATACATAAAGAAAATATATGTTACGAGAAGTGCAAATACATACAACTTTTTTTTTATATATACAAAAACAAAATGGTAAAGCAAGGAACTAAATGAAGTATCTTTTAAATAATTGATAATATAAATAATCAATATATCTGTGATTTTCTTATGTGTAGATAATCTAGGTCTGTAGTCACTTGTATATATTTAATAAAAATTTGGTATCTAATTGTTTTCAAATTAAATAAGTCTCATGATTCTAACACATTTCCTTTCATTTCATTTTTTGTTTCCTTCAATTTCTATGTTTGATCCTACTTGATTACAATATTCAGTTAAAGTCTTTTTTCTGTAACAATTCATCTATTTGGTAACAGTTTCTTTAATCCATCCAAGATTTATCCGTGACAGATATTGCTTAACTTTCTATAACTGTTGAACTTTAATCACAAGTTTTGATGTCAAATCACACATTCTTGTTATATTACATTGCACGTTTCTAATAAACTCATTATAAACAATTAATTGCAGTAAAATGCAATGAAACCTTGATTGAAATTTTTAGCTTCTACTATAATAATTGAAATAGAAATCAACTACAGAAATTCTTATATTTAATCAACAATTAGAGAGATATATGGTGGTATTAATATAACGAGAACTGTTGTTAATTATATATCTTATACAGAATAAAATTTTAGTTTATGAGAAAAACTAATCTATTTTGCTATATATATATATATATTTATAATCGTTTTCAGCGTGTTGTAATTATCCAGATAAACATTAATCAGAGGAAGGAAATGCCGGTCGTGTTATATTATGTTTTTCCTAGTTATAGGCAGTTATTGGTTAATCTGTACTTGAGTCCATATCAGTATCAACCGAGTTACTTAACATTATCTTACCAGATTAACCAGAGGTTGAAAATACCGGTTATGGCGGGCTAAAATCAAATTTATTACCAAGTTGTTGGTTAACCTGCATGTCAAAACCGATTGTCAGTGTCAAACGAGAATTCTTTCTTACCACGTGTGTTTATTTTTGCGTCTCCTATCCAAAATGGTATTTTCTTTAAAATGCATAGATTTTATTGAACATAATCTAATTGCGTATGGCTTTGTAGGATGTACTTTCAAGACCCGCCGAAGAGTTCGAGAATGATTCCCAAGTCGAAGCTATGTGGGCTATGAAAGCCTTTGAACATGCAGAAGTTTACTTCAATGTAAGTACATTCTTCTTGTACTTATACACCACTACTACAATCATATCAATTTTAGATCATATCATCTGTCGACCCTAAACCTTTAAAGCTCACACCTTTTGATGACACAATCTACAAGATCTTCAGAGAGGAGTTCAGTGATTTGAATATTGTCCAGTTGAATGAAGATGAAATGAAAAGTCCTGAGGGTAAAATGAAGTGGAGGAGTTTCTGTGAGCGCTTCAAGAAATTCGTGGAGGACTACAGCTTTGGCACATTGATAAGGGCAGATGCAACAAAAGATTATACACAAGAAAATTCCATCCTTGTATCCAGAATACAATTCTATGCTATTGAGTTGGCGAGGAACAGAGAGGGTGTAAATGATCCAATCAGAAGAATCTTCAAAAGGGAAAAAAAAGATGATCTGAATGAATAAATCTTGATATTTTGACATTTCTTTGTTTGCATTAGCTTTAAGTTTAATTTATGAAATATTCACACTAATTTTTCTACTTTATCAAACAATCATTCATTTAAATTAAATGCATATTTTTATCCAACGTTTTTTTTTCTTGTCCATTTCCCAAAAAAATGATATCAACTATACAATTACAGTATTGTTTTTATTCAGAAATCAGTCTTTCAAGAGGAAACCATATGTATAACGAAGTTATATAATAAACTTAATATTTATTTTTTATTAAATATTTTTTTATTGTATTAATATAAAATACAAAGAATTAAGATGCATCAACAGCGGCGGCAGATGCGGTTTCTTCGGTGTATTTACCCTTGTCTTTGCCCAATGCAGCCAAACGTCCCTTGGCTCTGCGGTCAATGATCTTTTTGCGGTCCTTGTCCATTTTCAATTTGACAACAACAACCTATAAAACAAATAAAATAGTTTTAGTACACTGATCAAAGAGAAGAATATAATGAAATTGATTTATTATTGTTTTTCAGAGCCTAATTTTTCACCAGATTACAAGTGTAACATAAAGCATCTGCAATCACTAAGAAAACCTTAGGTCAAGCATTTGCAATACGTTCAAACCTTGTCGTCTACGAATGGTTTATGATCATCATATCAATTTTGCTTATACTGTGTTATATTTATCAAATTTTAACTCACTTTGGAAGGGTGGATACCAACGTAAACACTGGCGCCATTAGCTTTTTCACGTTGAATCCTTTCAATGTATACAACGAACTTCTTCCTGTAAACTTGGACTACTTTGCCAACCTGTTGGCCTTTGTAATGACCACGGACTACCTAAAACAAATTTCATCTCGATTAAGCATAGTTCCAGCACAGACAAAATAAATATGTTTTCAAGTGTATTAAATTGAATATTGGGATAAAATTAATGTGAACTTACTTGGACTTCGTCGTCTTTACGGATTGGAATAGCACGAACGTTGTATTTTTGTTTCAACTCCTTGGACAGAGGGGAGGACATCAACTTGCGCCTAATGTGAGAAGGGGCATTGAAATGCCTCTTCCTGTTCTTCCTTCTGGACGAGGTAACACATTTGTTGAATTTCATTTTGCTAGCTGTCTGTAAGAAGCCTGAAACAGAAGTGAATTGGTAAATCACAGATCAAAACAACACCGAATGTTTAGGTTATGGTAGCACTTCGACAAACACAAGGAAAAAGACTATGAAAATATTCTCGAAAAATATTAATGAAACATAAAAGGAATAAGTATACTCCATGAGATAAACTTACTGTTGGTTAAAAATACTATAAAACTAATGGGATGGTTGAGGATTTTGTTGTAAATTCTACATACCTACGACAGCGACGCAGCTTCGAACCGGAAAGAGAGATAAACAGGGAAAAAGAGAATGGCAGGTTTACCATTTCCCCTGCCATCATTTTTTGGAACTAACCGGCGCCAAATTTGAATTTCACTATCACTCAATCACCTTGTAAGCAGCAATTAATTAATTAAATTAAATACGAGTTTGTACAGCAATTAAATTTAATAGCTAAAACAAATACCATTAATATAATAATCAATTTTTCCGCAGTTTTTGAGAAAAATAAAAATAACTTGATAATAATTTATATATTCTTAAAATATACGAGTCACAAGTTCATTTGGCTGAAGGACGTAGAGTAGCTGGAAACACTATCAAATTCAGATCAATATGAACTGTTTACGTAAAATTACCGTAAGTCACTTAGATAATCTCCGTTAAATTGCATCTTTAATTAATATTTTTTTGCGCAGAACACACTTAAGCCAAGTAAGCTTAACTTAAGAAGCTTCTCGGTTACTTCTCAGCTCAAAAAAGATGATTCTGCTACAACTCATTTACCTCTTTCTATGCTCTCAGAAGATGAAATTATGATGAAAGAGACAGGTTTATATATTATTTTATTTAATTTATATCGTATTACAATTGATCATTTCAGTTGCTAGATTGGCGAAGGAACAAATTGGACCGTATGTTAAAGAAATGGAAGAAGAAGGCAAATTCAAGAAACCAGTTCTGGACCTATTGTTCAGTAACGGGGTAATCACGTTTTTTCGTTGTTATGCAACCAAACGTACACAAAATAAACAATAATTCAAATTATTGTTACAGCTTATGGGAGTTGAAATACCTATCGAGTATAACGGATCCGGATGCAATTTCATGACGACTATTCAGGTCATAGAAGAATTATCCAAGGTTGATCCAGCTGTTGCTGTTCTTGTAGATATACAAAACACATTGGTAAATGCTGTTATCATGAAGTTGGGAACCAAGGAGCAAAAGGAAAAATACTTACCTCAGTTGGCTACTGGAATGGTTTGTTTAGTATATTTGAATAGTTGTAGGATGTTACATTATATTTGTAGGCAAGCAGTTTCGCCTTGTCGGAAACATCTTCAGGAACAGATGCTTTCGCTTTAAAAACTATCGCCAAGAAGGATGGTTCTGATTACATCTTGAACGGTTCCAAAATGTGGATTTCCAATTCAGACGTTGCTGGATTATTTTTGGTGATGGCAAATGCTAATCCAAGCGAAGTACGTGATTAGATACATCTTTTAAATGGTTCTCAACATGAACTTATGTTTAGGGATATAGAGGTATTACGTGTTTCCTCGTGGAGAGAGATACACCCGGATTCACTGTGGCTAAGCCGGAGAAGAAGCTTGGTATTTGCGCTTCCGGTACTTGCATGTTGAACTTCGACAATGTTCGCGTTCCGGAGAGCGCTATCCTGGGCGAATTTGGCAAAGGGTATAAATATGCTGCAGGATTCTTGAACGAAGGAAGGATAGGTATTGCTGCTCAGCAATTAGGTATTGCTCAAGGTTGTCTGGATGCCACGATACCCTACACCTTGGAGAGGCAACAATTCGGAACTCCCATTTACAATTTCCAAGTAATACCTGAATTAAAGATATATATGACATTGATTGATTCGTATTTTTTTTTGTAGGGAATGCAACATCAAATCGCTCAAATTTCGACACAAATCGAAGCAGCTCGTTTACTTATTTACAATGCAGCGAGACTGGTGGAGCAGAAGCAACCGTTCACGAAACAAGCCGCGATGGCAAAATATTTTTCAGCTGAGGTGGCACAACAGACTACCATCAAGTGCATCGACTGGATGGGAGGTGTCGGATTTACCAAGGACTTCCCTCAGGAGAAATTCTACAGGGATTGTAAGGTTGGAAGCATCTATGAGGGAACCTACAACATTCAGCTGACAACAATCGCTAAGCATTTGAAAAATGAGTACAATAACTAAAACTGATCTCTCGCATTATAAATTACTTCCGCAATTGGAAGGATAAGTTTTATTCCAAAATGAGCTGTTTTTATCTACAAAATATAATTAATTTTAAATATCTCATTCTTGTAGTTTTTATTATTTACATTAGTAACAATTCTCAAAATTTGATATACATTTTTGACATTTAAAATTTAAGCATTGTATGTTGCCTAATAAATGGATTTGAAATGAAATATACGTACAGTGGAACCTCGCTTAACGAGTTTAATCCGTTCCAAAATTTCTGGATTTTTACTTGTATAGTGAAACATATTCAAAAATACACATAATATGTGTACACAAGTTTTAAAAACGATGAAGCGAAAACAGGGACTTCTCTTCTCATCGTCATTCGTTATGCGAAACATCGCTCGTTAAGCGAGATTCCACTGTATATTGGTATTCTATACCAGGACAAATATATTGCAGCCAGGTGGCTGCGCCGGGAGAATAAAAAATATCGTGGATCTTTAGTAAAAATCTTATAAATTATATTATTGGATATTATACAGTAAAACCTCGTTTAACGTTTTATCCATTCTACTCCAAGCTGTATATATTATATTAATGAATGAATTAACGGTTTTTTTCGTTTAGAAAAGCATCATAAGAGGCTTTACTGTATACATATTTCGTGAACGAAATGAAGTAAAACAAGTAAAATATTCATTTTCTTTATTTACAGGAATAATATTACAAAAGATTATTTGTTTTGTTTTTATATTTTCTTGGTTTTTTATATAAATAATATATCTGCAATATCAGTGAGGTTTCATCTCTTCAATTACTATTATCATTAAAAACATATTCCTTTGCTGTTACAACTTTGGCTTCCGTTTCTTACATTCTTATTTATTTGTTAACCATTTGTATTCCAACAGTGTGTTGTTTCCATTCCAATCGTCTGTATTAAATATTATTAACTTACAGTTTATCTGTCCTTTCTTCATCATCTTCTGTTTCGTGTATTCATTACTACATACACTAAATATATTTATGTATACTTTTTACGAAATTAAATTAAATACAAATAAATAAACACGAAACGTAATCGTACAAATACAGTTTCCTTGATTTTCGTTTTTTTATATATATAATAAACAATTACATGTATACATTATATAAAATGATTTTATCATCTGCCTAAGAACGTAAGAAACTAACAATAAATAATACATTCTGTTTAATTAATAAATAGAAACAACAAAAAAAAATAATAAAAAAAAACACATAGTGACATTTCGTTCGAATGGAAAAACAATAAATAAAAATTACACAAATATAATAATAATAATAATAATAATAAGAATGAACAGTTGTGGAATTTATTACATGAACAATTTTTCTTTCACTTTTCATATATATTCAGTTTTTTATCTTTCTTCTTTACTTTGTTTTGTATTGTGTAGGCACTCATAAAAATAAATAATGAATGACAATTGCAAATAGGAAAACATGTCTCTTTATATAATAATTCTTTTCTTCTTATTTATTTGATATATAAATATATATATTATATGAGAGAAAACTCTATAGTTTTTTTTTATGTATATATATTATATATTGTGGGACTAAGGACAATATATTTGTTAGTTCATTTTATGGCCAAGTGGGATTATTATTATTAATTTACTTAATTCTTTGAATCGACTCGCCCAGCGAAAATCTGGGCTCGCAAAAGGCATATACAGTATTCATCATTTGGAGTTTGTTTTGTTTAATTAGAGGATTATCAAAAAGAAATGAACATTAAAGGAAAACCGCACGAACTGAAGTAATCTCAGTAATCGGATCAATATGAATGCACACTTATCTAAAAATATAAATACTGAGAGTGTAGAGCCCCGATTACATCGTCTACGTAAAGCATTAGTTTATAGGATTGCAATGTAGTTTTCTTTTTGTTTGTTTTCAGTGCAGCACAGTCCCTGTGATATGTTAACTAATGCTAGAAATTGTCTCTACTCGCGACACGCCAATAATTATAAACGTTTAAAATTCTTTGAAATTTCCGCTTGCTTCGTGTAACTTTGAGCCAACATAAAGTGAAATTTTACAAACAAAATGTTATTTCTTAAACTCATCGTTTGTGTATTCGAGTTAATTAATAATATACATTAAATAAACGTCAGTATATACAAGAATTATTCTAAATAATTTGTACCCTATTGTCTTCTGTTAAAAAAAACTCACTTTGGATGTATTTAGTTGACATATCCGTTCGTGTCGCTTGCACAACGACTCGTCGAAATATGTACTCTAAACAGCGGTTTCCAAACTGTGCGCAGCGAAAATTCTGATATATTAACATAAAGATAGACCAATGTTTTGATTCGTTTGATAAGTTTGGGATTCCCTGCTTTAAACGCTTGAAAACTTACACAATAAGTTTAAGAAATAGACTTTGACTTGACAATATTAATAAAATAATATAATTGCACAAAATAAAAAAAAAAATTAAAAACATTTCGGAAATCTAAAATATAGTACATAATCTCTCCTATTTTATCGCCTCGCGTAACAGAAATATGTACAAATTATATTTAATAAACGCTATTTGTCATCTTGTCTAAACTCTACGTGTCGAGATATAAATTAATAATAATTAATTAATTAATTAAAAAAAAGACCAAATGCATCACTCGAAGGTACCCAAAGCAACTTCGCCTTAACGAACGAAGTCGTAACTCGATTTATTCTTAAGTTTCAAAAAAGAAAACGCATAAACTTAAATAGTAAGAGTAATGCAAATAGTCACACATACTAAAGTACCTAACCAATATAATATATACTAAGAGCTAATTAATTCAATGCTTCTTTCCACATATAACTATTTTAAATATATATACTTAATCGATTTTTTTTGGTTATAAATTAAAACGAAAATTACAATATGTAAAATGTAAAAAATAATAATTAAAATATACGATTAAAAAGATCCTTTAAAACTAAAGTACAAATTCCTCTATATGTACAAGCCGGTACTTAAAAATAATTATAAAAAAAGTAAAATTTTTGGGTTGAAATACTGATACATTTTTTCTTGTTTGTTTAATTAATATATATATAAAAAAATCTTGTTGCTATCCGCGTTTGTAGGTCTTACCGATGATCGCAGTAGCATCCAAAACAAACGCCTCTTCCAGCTGAAGAGGTCACAGTTCATGTCTATTTGTGACAGCAAATATTGGTTCCCAGAGTATCTGTTTCTATTTGTTGAATCGTTTAATTCTCCTTTCTTCAATGGAATGATTCGATTTCGATAAATCCATCCGTGTATTATATGTATATACGATTTTTTTTTTCAACTAAATATTACGAAGCAATACACATACATACTTCTAGTGACTTCGCGGCATTGTTTCTTATTATGTTTATTTATTATTACTTCTTTCATCTAAACACATAACGATCCCTGCAGGAAATCTCCTCTATGCCGATATATTTCCATTTTATGCATGTCATTTCTGATACAGCCTGTGCATTGCTAATGTTTGTCCATGTTGTTCTGCAAAACAATAGTTATAAATAGTTATGATTCGATGGAACTTTGAGGAAAGATGATCAACTTACGTTATCTATCTTTTCCTTCTTGATGATGGTGATGTCCGGACAGTTGGCAAGTACGGAATTGGAGGTGGATGCAGATTGCGTTGTGGTTTTGTATGTAACGTTGCTGGCTGTTGGGATGTCCGGAAGGATCGCATCAGGCTCTTCGTCCGAGTCCATATCATCGTAGTTGTCGCCGGTGTTGGCCTGGCCAGACATGTTGGCCTCGTTATCCAAAACCGACATTGAGATCAAATAATTCGATAACGTCTGCGGCGTCACGTTCAGCTGTTCCGCAGCTCTGAATAACGTAATCTCCTTGCGTTTCAGCTTCAGAAGGATATCCGTTGGACCTTGTTCCGTCCAAAAATCTCTTACCCTAAATGCAAAATAGATCATTACTATTAACGAACACAACATTAAGGGCTCAGTATTTTGCGATGATGCGGATACTGGTAAAGATCTTCACGTGAAGACATTCACAACATTCATGCATTACTCTTGATAGTAAATTCTTAGTTTTTTGTGGCATGCATAAAAGTACACCATCGACAGTGAGCGAAAGAGATAGAGAAAGGAAAAAGTTTGTGGTATTACCTTGTTGAAATATACTTTAGCTCCGTTTGAACGTAAGAGGACTATCTCACCAAAAAGTGTTAAGTCAATATAATCATCGTAGCAATAATATAAGAGCGAGATGGAAAAGTCCAAAGAAGTTTTCAATAATTCTATGTTTATTACATTTAATGCTTTCTACCAAATATGGATAAATTCTTAGTGAATACAGTGAAACCTCTTTTTACCAGTTGTTTTTGTTGGAATATAAATGAACCACAAAAGTTACCTTACAAAGGAAATGAAGTTTCACTGTACTAAATCCAATCAAACGCACACATATTATCCATCTCAAAATAGTTCTTTCTTTGTTCTAAATAATAACAATTTAAATTTGAACATCTAAATCCTTAAAATCTAAATTTAAATAGTCCTTTTATATAATAATAAATGTAATTTCGACTATATGGCGCTTGTAATGAATATAATTTAGTGGCAGCATTTTTGTATATATATTCTTCGAAATGATAATCGGTATAAATGTACAAATAAATAAATAAGTTAAATATACTCTATTTTTCTTCATATATAAATATAATCTGTTATATGCACCTTATCTGATTGAGATCCCTGCAGTAAAAGCAAATACAAAAATAAGAATCTAATAATGGTCCTGAGAGCCTCGCGCCTTGCTGCATTCTAATCATTATAATAATAATATGCATGTGAACTTGTATCTGGGGGCATCGCACAATGCGGTGTCTACAATATATCATCATTGCCAATATACTTATTATCGACTAATTTAGTACGAGTAACAAGTAAAATAGTTATTCAAAGCCTCGACACTCGCACATTCTCACCCTCAACCATTTTACCCGGGGCCGGTTCGTTTCAGTTCAAAATATCGCATCCGAATTGCTTTCAGGATTTCGTTTTGGTTCATTGGCGTGCTACAAATACAAAGGAATTGCCTCAAATCAATATTATTGAATATATAAATATATATATAAAAAAATATAACAACGACGACAGCAAAAACAACAACAGCCTAATTATCTAATATTGGCAATTCTCGGATGATGAGTATTCCCTTTCTCTTTGTATTCTGTTTGATTGTTGTTAATTATCCGCAAGAGGCGTGGGCATGGCCGCATGTGAGAATTGCCAATAGAAAATAACGCCTAAGAATAACCAATTTTGGTTTCGACGTACAACTAGGATGCAATATTTCTGATATGATTTGTATACATTCCGGTATTGGAATCGGAGAACAGCATGCGCGAGTAACTTCCAAACAAACAAAAAAAAAACATGCTAACCACGCTCAAAGTATTTTCATTTTTTCTGATGTTAGGTGACATTTAATTGTATTTTTTTGGTATTATGTGTTATTGTGCAAGAGGTGTTTTGGTGCATGCATGTGGGTGTTTGGGTTTACCTGTAAGGATGCTTGAGGCAACCGTAGGCGTCTCGGTACCGCCCATAGAGTGTACCATAAGAGACACCCAGCAGCTCGGCGGCGATCTTCATCTCCAGGTTCTTGGTCTTGATCGCATCCATGACTCGCTTCGTGAATGGCTCCTCCCAGAACTGCTGTCTGCGGCCCGTGTTCAGATAGTCGTTCATCTTCACCACGTCCGGCCACTCCTTCTCGAGGGCGGCCGTGACCGCTGAGGGCGTGGCCATCGCGCCCCCCGTGCTATTCGAGGAACACGACGGCTTCACCGAATTCGCCACCGACGAACCCTTCGTCGTGACGCTCGACGACGTCGACGAAGCTTCGCTCTTCCCGTTCCCCTGCTCCGAGTAGGTGTGGTCGTCCATCTCATCATCAACCTTACCATAGCGGAATGCGAGAACAAAACAAATCGCAAACAATGATTAGTGCATCCCAGGAAAGCGACTTCATTTAATTAACTAATCCATTCCTCAACGCAACGTGAGAAGCTAAAATTATAATTTCTAATATTCTTTTTTTCATATTCCCTCCAAATGCATTATTCATGGCTAACTCTGTATCTCGGAAATTCTTAAACTCTTTAATAATAAAAAAGCCAAAGCGCGTTACAAAATCCGCTCGATTCATAACCATGGAGCGAAAAATCCTTGAGCAGACAAAAATAGCTTGCAAAACAAAAAAAAAACTAAATATATATATATAATAAGAAAAACAAGAAATAGAAGGAAAAGAAATGCAAAATTCTAATTATGATTAACGAACATTTATTATTATTATTATTTGCGAAATGGTTTATATTGCAAATCAATATAAAGAAGGAAAAAACCTGTTTCATACATAATACAAAAGAAGGAAAAAAAAATAAATATTACGGCAAAAAGCTAAAAAATCGATAACCTTGGTTTGCAGCATACGAAAAAAAAAATATGTATTATAATTTCATGGAAACCAATCGCTTTGTTCAATATTTAATAAAGAAATCTAAATTTGTTTTATACGCTATCCTCGAGCCGACTTAAAATCAATAACTTTTAAAATACGTTCGGATATTTTGTTTTACTTTCCATACACACGTCTGCATAAAATCATATCTAAATAAAAAATTATAAACATACGTGAGTGCTTTTTACGTACAGTTAAAACAATTGAAATCAATATATAATACATTTTGATCGAGATACCTTAAAAATGGGCGAAACAAAAGCAACGAGTAATTAAGGATGCTCTGGATTATAATTCAATTGCTAATCCAGGGCATCCTTAACTACTCAAAACAAAAATTTCCTCAAAACGAAATGAATGAATGAAAAATTTAATTTAACTGCAAATAAAATTTTCTTTCAAGCATTTGCAATGTTTTTTTGTCCGTTCTACAATAACACGTTTGCAAATCAAGAAATAAAACAAAGAGTAAATAGAGTTGAAAGAAAAAGCGTGTTCCTTTTTTTATATTATTTTCAAACATTGCCGATTCCAGACATATGCACGCTTTTTTTTAATTAGCAAATTACACGACCTTCGCTGCAATTAGATAATTATTAAGAATTATTTAATACATTTTTCAAAACTGCCTCCATTTGAAACTGTTATAATTCTAAAACTTGTTTTCAAAAGCAGTCAGTACAAAAAAAAGCTTAAATAAAATGTTTTCCAAGATTTATTTGGACTTTGTTGACGTGCTTATTATAGCAATGCATTTAACAGAATTCCAAAAGCAAAAAATGTCGATGTTAGCTGAATTTGTATATCAATTAACACTATATGTCTAACAACGTATTTTGTTCTTGAAGTATAACAAAATAGAAATTATTGCAGTTTTTAAATACAAAATAAACATAGAATATGTGCAAATAATGATGTATGACGCTGTTAATATATAAAAGAAAACGTAACTATTACAGAATCCAATATATAAAAAAATATGAGGAATTTCAGATGAAAATTTAAAAAAATTAATGATTTTTTTTTTGATCAAAAATTGAAATGTTCACTCAAATATTGGAAACAGAGAAAGCATGTTAATCTGTTATAAAATGAAGCACCTGCAAGTGAAAGGTTAAGCTATAATTTAGACCACTTAATATCTAATTTAAAGCCATTCCAAGGCATTCCTCACAATGACTGCAATTCAAAATAATGTCAGAATAAATTGAAAGAACTTTAAATGGTAGTTGGAAATGTAGGATTTAAGTAACTCTCTTAATTACTCTTTTTTCAAAATAAACTTTGTTTTTCAGGAACAATTACATGAGCAAACCGAGAAAAACGATACTCTTGGAATAACTGTTTAAAAAAGACAATAATTTGATAATTTATTTTTTTTACTTTGGATGAGACTCAATGTGTTAAGATCAGAAAGAACTACAGAAATATTTAATATACAGTGGAACCTCGCTTAACGAGTTTAATCCGTACCAAAATTTCCGGATTTTTACTCGTATATTAAAACATATTCAAAATACATATTACGTGTGTACGTGTGATGTAGCAGACGCGCAAACCGGGACTTCTCTTCTCATCGTCACTCGTTATGCAAAGCGTCGCTCGTTAAGCGAAATGCTCGTTAAGCGAGGTTCCATTGTATATGTTAACATAATCAAAATAATAACTAAATTGAACTAATAGAACGTAGTAAAAAAAACTGTCTTTTAAGCATAATCTTTGACGTTTTATTTTTCTCTTCGTAACTGCAATTCGACAGCTTTGTTTTAAGCTTAATGACGTCAAAAATGTGTTTTTCGGTTCAACAAATAAACATTTATTATTATTGCGTCTCGAATATCTGTTTCATTTCATTTTCCCCATGTACATTTTTTTTCTCGAGGCCACCAGACGATAGATCTGTTTTGAAACCAAAATCTAAATGTCTATTAATTCTCTTTCGTCTGATAAATATTTTCATTGGAATTAAAAGTTTTTTTCTTTACTTTCCTCATTTGAGAAAATTATAAATCTTGCTTATCAAAAAGCACGTTTGTGGGACCAGGTCAAATATGATAACTCGAAAACTGCAAGTTTTCAGGATTTCGAACATTTTCAACGCAGTACATCATTCAAATTAAGAATTTCCTGAAATTTTAGTGATTTTACGAAGAATTTGTACAAAATCTTGTAACCTTTTGATAAATGAATCTATAATAAAGTTATCAATTTAAATATAACTTTGATCATGAAATGGATTACCTCAAGGTATTGTATTCAGTCCCAATGTAAAAGGTTATAAAATATAGTGTTTCAACTAGAACTAAATAGCATTTTTAACTTTTTGAAATGTCAATGCCTTTACCTTTCAGACTACTAAAGGTATTATTGACCTCTGCAGCTGGCAGCAATCACAAATGACAGTGAACAATGGATAATTTAATTAAAAGTATACAAAAAAAACAAAATTTCCATGTATTATTTATATTGACATTCAATTATAATTATGTAACGTAGTAAAAAAAAATTGAAATGAGCGGTAAAAAAGCTTAATTAACGAATTCGCATTAATTAAAATAAACTCAAACAAAGCACGGGAAAACAATATCGTGAGTTTTTATATGCATATATATTTTATTTTTTTAGTGTGCGAGCTGAACCCCTCGGAATATACAACAAATAATTTAATATGAAAACTCGTATTTTGTACATAATTCCAATCTTCCGTTGCGTTTCGCTTCGTTCCCAGTTTATTCAAGCTCAGAATGGAAAGAAGTAAAAATCGCGCACGGCGTGTACAATTTGAATTTCTTCTCTTTTCATAAATCTTCTGTATATTAATTTAAAATGATTCAAGGCCGCTCCGAACTCTCTCGAATTTAATCTCTCCGGGCGGAAATATTTTAATTAAACTTAAATAAAAACGTAAAAACTCGACTGTATTCTCTCTCCAGATTATTATTTTATTAAAACTCGGATTTAATAATATATGAAGAAATGAAAATAACAAGGAGCGACGTAATTCCCACGATTGCTTTTTTTTTTTTTTTGGAAAGTCGGTCTTTAAATTTCGCGCCAGGCCTCCCAATTAAAATCTGAATATAACACAGAGAGTGAAAAAAAAACTGTATATAATAAACCGTTACTTAATTTTTCCACAAATATTTGTCTTCTTGATGTCGAAAGATGGAACGAGAATCCAAATATTGACGAAAGTCGTAGCACGTAGAAAATATTGTTTGTTTGTTTGTGTTTTCTACGGGTGGTAGATTGTGTGCGTGGCACATTTTTTTTTATTCTTATTCGAATTGTGATAACTGTCATGTCCACGCCATTGGTTGATAACGCGTGAGATCAGCTAAAAATTTGATACCGTCTGTATCTAAATGCAACGGACGAATGACGCTATCGAAATTCGTAAAAAAAAAACAACAAAATAATATACCATAACATAAAATCGTTGAATCTTTTATTTCATTTTTGGAATCGAAATAGATCTAATAATCAATTGAACATTACAAATGTTACACAATTTATGCATTTCTCAAAGATGGATTATGAAAAGTTTCTTACAAAGTCAAAATTAAGATTATCTAAAAATTGATTATTTCTTAATTGTTTGTAATATTGACAATAATATGACATGTTGTCAATATTTAACAAAAATCGGTTGACAAACTCGTGTTGTTCAAAGTGACGTCAATAACATTCATATGAAATTGAGACGAAGAAGGCATTGATGAGATGTTTATTTGATTTAAAAGTTTGTTGTGTAACATATTTCAACAAGCTACTGACAAAATTAAAATCAAGAAAAAAATACAAAAGTATAAGAAATTCAAAAAAAAAAATTGCATCATGGAAATTAATAAAATATTAAAATAATACGGCATAACAAAATAAAAGAAACCGACTTCCCGTCGATGACTAACGACTTCGTAAAACTCTAATCTCTTCCTTTCGATTCGTTGTGTTCTTTAGTTATTATTATATTAATCACGTTATGTCCCGTTATCGAAGAATTTTGTATTTCAGGAATTGCGAAGCAAAATACTTTTAATATCAAAATAAAAAATGTATACAGCGTTGTATTTCCAGCTCATTCTTTTCTGGAATTAATATCCGAGGCTACGGCATTTCCAAATTATCTAATTTAACAAGAATATAAAAGTTTTACGCCTTTGTTTACGAGCATCATTTCCGTCATATTTTTTGTACATACGCGAAAATAAAATTTGTAAATATATTTTTTTAATGCTGCTGCTGCTGAAAAACAAAAACCTGGCATCGCTGTCTCGTATCATTTTGCTTTTGCGTTAATCATGAAGTAATTACTGTAAATTTTAATGGATCAGACGTTTTATTTCAACATGCTTTCGAAACAGCACAGAAATATCACACAAAATGTGGGGCGTTTAGAATTGATCGAAAACGTCACAATTTTTATATGTCCTTAAAAATATTATTCATTCTCTGATTTCGAGCAATAATTACCTTTTATTAATTCGAAAAAAAAAAGAAATACAGTCGGCCTTGCGGTTAAATTTAGAATTTTGCTCTAGCGTTAGAAACGAAAACCAAAACCAAACAACAGAGAAACAAGAGTAGAATGCAAATAAAATGTGTAAAGATATTGGAAAATGCGCTAATGTTCACCATCTGGTTGTGAGAAACTCTACGAGTTCGTCCGACCGAAATCAGATAATGGAACTTTTCATTAGAACCAAATAATAATAATGACCGAATCATGCATGAGTCACAGCCTGCAAAGTGAGCGAGCTTCAAAGAGCACGCAAGCAATTACAACAACAACAAAAACTGTATAATAGGAAAGCCCTCGAGGAGGAAAGCAAGCGCAGGCAGCCTTTTGATCTGATGTTTCGAGAAAAGAAAACAGTCTCGGACCGCAGCAGAAGAACCACTTACAATTTCCGTTTTTACTTTGAGGAGTGATTCTTTGAGTTCTGGGTGGTTGTCCTCAGTGTCGTTGGCGGGTTGGTCGTCCTCCCATGCGCTTTGGTCTTGATCACTGTTCGACATAGCATCGTTGGAATAAGTCTCGTCATTGCCACTAACACCTCCAGTTACATTCACTATCTTCGGGGCAGGAAACGTTGGATCGTAGTCGTCTATAGGAGGCCGACCCCTTTTCCTTTTGCTAATCGTGTCGCTGTGGCCCTTCGGCGTTTCCATCACAGTCGACACATGAGGTAGTACGGATTGCAGACCGTTCGTGGTCAGGTCGGTGCCGGGACCATCCTCATCCTTCCAGGACACCTCCGCCAGCCCTTTGATCCTGAGCTCCTCCGCGGTCTTCAGCAATGTGGCTAGGTGGCACTGAAACACGAAATTGCATACTTGATGAATCCATTTATACAATAGCTCGCCCGAAATTTCAAATTACTAGACAAAAAATCACCTGAAATACCAGAAACTTGTTGGACAAATCACCTCAACTGATAAATGGCCACCTAAAAGCCTAAATAACAAATCAAAATACTCTATATAATTTCAAAAAGTAGTCATTCATTTTCAAATATTTTGTCACAATTATCAGAAAGTTTAAAAAATTTGAAGATACAAAACTTCTATGTTCAAAAAAAAAAGGACATGGAATCAATAGAAGTTGATATTCTATATTATTGTGTTTCTCTAAAGATTTATCAAAATAAAAGTATCTGAAGATTACAATAATAGTTAAATTATCACAAAAATAGGTATAGACAGTACAACTCTATTGTCAAACTACTTTAATCTGCAGATTAATTAGTTCATTGTAATGATCAAGTTTACTAAAGAATGTACAAATACTTCAAGTTATAGTATCAAGTTATTTTAATCAAGGAATTTAACGAATTTAAAATAGTCTTCGTCATATGTTTTTAAGTGAGAATAGTGTTAAAGTCTGATGTGATTTGCATGTCAATTACGTGTCATGTTAAATAGACATGGAATTATCTACGTAACCATATCGATTTTCGTTTGTCTGAACTGAAGGACAATTTTATATATCAAAATATAATATTTATAGAAATATACGCACAACTGTATACACAGCCACAAATAAAAGAAATCAATACTGAAATTGTCTTAAAATACATTTCATTTTGTAAATTTAATAACAAATTATGCGTCATCGTTTGTGTTAATCCAATATTGGTGTTATTTTCAAAAGACAAAGTCTATAACATCAAAGTATTAGAAATATGGAAAATATTTGTTTAAAGAGTCGTCAATTTCTAACGACCGATATAAGTGTATATTTTATGACTCTCGCGTACATTGCATCACTTATAACCTTAGACGTAATATTTCGTAAATGTCTCCATTAAAAACTATGAGTTTTTGTTTGTTTAAAATTGAATTACTGTTAAAAATCATGAAACAATTCTAGCATTGAGGACAAAAAAAACTAAATTGTAAATATTGGAATGAACAAATAAAAATTAATCAAATATGTCTGCAATTTTCATAAACCAGTTTTTTTTGGCATAATTAAAATAAAATTAATTATTGATTTCACATAAATATATTATTTTAATTAAAAATGTATACAATAGTGGAATTAAAATTTGAATTCAAATTATTCGTTGAAAAGGTTTCTCTCAATCAGTATATAATAAAATATTAATAAAAATTTAATTATAAAAAATATTTTATATATTAAATATATATTAATAAATAGATTATTATTGCGTATTCACTTAAAACATAGCTATAACCTAGTTTGTCTATAAATATTGTTTCGTTTATTGATTTTTTATATAAGTTGGGAATTTTCGTGAAAGAAAAAAGTATTGCGAGTGGCGTTAAAGCGCGAAAGAGTTTTATAGGTCTTCTAAAATTAACTTTACGAAAATATAATAATTGTCTGAACAAATACATAATCTAGATAGGCGTTCGCCCCCGCGATTTGTGGATCTAGATTAGAGGAAAAGGCGAGCAGGAAAGAAGATTCTCCGATATGGATGAGGATGGCAAAAAATAGATACAAATGCGAAAGAGCGGATGATATTTATTTTGAAAATAAACGTTGCATCAAAAGTCGGTTTATTTAATATGTGGGAAAATAAACACGGCGGAGCGCAGCCAGAGGCCATATTTTTTCGGTTTCAAAATCCGTTCCATTCACATGCAAACCAAAAACATAAGAAGAAAAAAACAAGGAGAAGAAATATAAGCTGAGTTTAAGAAAAAAAGAAGGAAACAACGAAACTAAAAAACAAATGCGGTTACGTAGTTGCGACATGCAAAATAATAGTAAATAAAAGTCCGGACACAGCGGAATTCGAGCCATTCACTCGGTTTTAACGAAGGAGGACCTTTGGACTCTCCCATAGATAATTTATTATTAACTTGATTCATAGAAGAGGCGCACGACGGACCGCTGCCGTTTTATTTGAGGATCCGAAGATCCTCCGGAGATGATGTCAACATGACTCGAGATAAACTCGTGGTATTTAATTAATTTGAAGAGTCACACGTGCTGTTCGTACGCGACTTCAAAAAATAAAATGAAACACACATTATCAATGAATGCCTAATCAACAGAAGCCAAATTCAAATACGTTTTCGGTCTATGTGGATCTTTCGGAATTTATTGATTTAAACCGCGATTCCGAGAAGGTTTTCAAAGAAAACAACGCGAAGCAATATTACGCAACCTTTTTCAGTCACCGAATCGATACATCCAGAGAGCTCGTAACTTGTTTTCATTTATTTTTTTTACTTTTATTTCATATTTTTTTTGGTTCGTTTCTTTTGTTGCCTTTTCGTAATCAAACTGAAATATTCAACATTCGCCTCAAACGGCAATTAGCATCGATTATCTAATTGCGAAGTTGTCAATTGAGCGTAATTTTATCAGAGGCCGAGCAGGGCAGCAATTTTTGTTTACGATATCGCTCTCCTCCTTCATCGATTTTCCTTCTGGGAATGTCACGTAGGTGGCGGAGGATTTCAAAATTCCGACGCCAATTACATCGCACGTCCTCTCCCATCGTCATTTTCATTACATTTTTTTCCCGAAACTAGTTTACTCCGAAATAACAAGAAAATTATATCCTCCATCTCCGTCTCCTCAAATTACTAGAACGAAAGAAGGACGATAAAAAAACGAAGGAGAAACATACGAGAAAATGAAAGAGTAATAATGTGAATAAGAAAAAAAAAAGCAATTTCCATTATAAGTCCCGGTTTTATATCATCCGAGAAATCGTAAAGAGAAGAAGCGGAGTAAAAATAGTTGGATTTAATTATTGTATGAAAAGAAAAAAAAAATATATAAATTGAGAGAACTACGAACAGGTACAAATGTTGTATCCCTTTTTTTATTTCATCTTCTTCTATCCAAAATGACGAAGAACTTCTATTCCCAGGTATAATTAGTTTCGGTTGAGATGCATTTCTAACTCCCATGGTTAATTCTTTCGATTTATATAGATAAAAAAAAAGTATATTCCATTAACCATGATTTATATCCACGAGAATCTAAATATTTATTAAATCTATCCGTGAAAGTCAGTAGTAGTCGAATAAATGAAGCAAAAATAACAGAATGTGAGAGTGAAAAAATATATAAAAGTAATGAAAATAAATAAACATACACAGATAGATAAGGTTTTATCAATGATTATGTTATTTATATGTTTTTCCCCGTTGCTTTAGTATGCATATACGCACCGGAAAGCTGCTGGTATTACGTGTTTTTAAAAAAATGTTATTTTTCGATTGAATCGAAAATAAACGAATTCTCCTTATCTGGGTTGTTTTTCTGGATCGAAGTTTCTGGCTTATGCCCTTAACCGATCATGTATTATCTTTCAGTTTACAATGCATTATAATAGTTAAAAAGATGCCAGAAACCACTAAATAAATCATGGTTTCGTCGGAAACGGTCGATTCTGTCATATAATATAAATATTTAACACAGCATATTGTGTTATCAAAGGAAATGTAATATAAATTCTGTTTAATCTATTTTGTTCCATGATTTATACAAAAATAATGAAAGAAATGATGTTAAAAAGAACGGTGGTAATGTATTCATGATCAATACTTTTTCTAGGAGAGGATATCAAATATATATACAGTGAGGTCCGAAAGTATGGAATAAATTCGATATCTTTTGATACAACTACGACTTATTTTTTTCCTGAATAGCGATCGGCATTTCGAGAGGATTCTATTTTTAACAGTATTTGTAACGATTATTTTTATGTAAACATGTATTTTTTTTATATATATTGACTGTCTTCGGAGATTACAAAATTATTTTGAAAGTTCAATTTATTGTTTTTCACAGCTTGGATTGCTGTTAATTAATTTAATTATTATTTCATTAATTCTTAGAATTTATAAAACTTTGCATTTAAAAATGTTTTTTTAATAATATTTAAGATTGAAAATGTAATTAAAGCAAGAAAGAATTAATCAATTTCCTTATGTTGTGTGCATGCGTATGGAGACTTATTATTATGGGTTTATGCGATTCAAGTTGGCAAAGGTCATCCATCCGAATAAATTTCGCGATGCACGCTGTTTAACTTTCGTAAGCTTGAAACATGACCTACCCGATGAACTACATCAATCGTTCTCTAATGAATAAATTTCTTTTAAATTAAGAGGCGTAATTACATTTATTTAAATAATCTTTCAGAAATATAAAAAAAAATACTTGGAAATAATCAATGGTTCAATTATTCTGAGAAATGATATTGAAATAAAACGATAAAACATAAATAATTTGAAGAATTCTGTCATAATTTAAATAATAAATATTTTCCAATAATACACAAGTTTTTTTTTATCTTCTTATAACAAAACATTCAACATTAATTAATGAAAAGCTAAATTAAATTAATTAAATTCATAGCAATTCTAAAAGTAAATGTTTTGAAAGATTTGTTATAATATTTAATTGTTACTAACAATAAATTATGATATGTAAATTATTTTAAAGCTGTGATTACAAATTGGTTTCACACTTTTGGACCACACTGTAGATACTATTTAAATTCAAGTAGTAGTAGTAGTAGTGATTAAAAACAGGTAAAACAGATTGATTCACTGAATGCAAATGAAAGTGATGATTTGAAATTCTAATTGGATAGTCTAGGAAATTTAGTATCACCATTATAAAATTAGAATGTAACAGGCTCAGCATAGATAATGTAATTGTTATGTGACTTCCAACAATTAACATAATATTAATTTGCTATGTAATTAGAAGGTAATTGTTGCAAATTAGAATAATAACATTGAATTTACATGTGCATATTTCAAATAACACTTACATGGTCCACATTGATCTCCCCTTTGTACATAAACTCCACCAAACACTTGATGTCCACATATTTCACATCCTTCATGATCAGAATGGGATCTTTCTCCTCGTACTGAGACAGAATGCTGTCAAAGTAAGTGCTGCATGCTGATAATACTATCTTGTGGGCCCTGATCGTCCTACCCTCACATGCTAATGTCACATCGCAGAAGGCCTCCCTTTCTAGCAACTGCGAAAACATGGTCTGCAGGTTAGAGTGGTGATACCTCCATCGGAGGCAGTACTGCTGTGGCAGCATATTCCTTTCCGGCAGCACCCCTAATCCCAGGGTGGACAGAGAATGGGGGAAGATTGCACTCTGCGACTCAACACAGCACTTGTACACAGCTGCCCGATGGGGGCTCCTCAAAACATTGGAATAATCAATACTTTACTGGAAACTTTCCCGCAGTGGAAATCCGAAGACCGAACAAAAAACTGTGGCATTTAATACACCGTTTGCTTACTACTTCCTGATCGTAAACGCACTGCACAGCTCACACCGCGGTTTCCGAAAATATTGAGGCGCGTATTGGAACCGCTCGGGCATTTGGAAAATTCCGTAGAAAAAAAAAATCGTCGTCTGGTAGGAAAAAAATCTCTGGTGTCTCCCTCGCTGCGTGTTTGCGTGTGTATGTGCTGTATATATATATATCTGTGTGTATATATATATCGAAGAGTGTCTGTGTGTATGGGATTCTTCTTTTTTTTTCGCTCCTCTTCTTTTCTTTTTACGAGTCAGTGAGCCAATGGAAACCACGTAAGACCCCTATAAACCATGTATAGTCCGTAATATTCGCCGGGCCAAGCCTTTAAGGCAAATCAATAACCGTACGTCTTAAAAAAAATGTCGTACGAAAATCTTCCCAGAAAGTGCTCGGATTTTCGCCCTTTTTTCCCCAGTTTCTGCGTGTTTCGGAGAGCGCGCGTTCGCTCCTTGTCCAGATTTGTGAGCGATCTGCGAGAACATGCAACGGAGAGTTCTTGTTATTACGATTCCGATGATTATTAGTGCGTTGTCTTCAGTTAGCTTTTCTTTTCTGTGTGCTCCTATACTACGATAGGAAATGTGTATGTACCATTTGCAGGAAAGGAACAGATAGATCTTCTCACTCCGGATCGGAGGCTAACGGTTGCATCTGCAAGAGAGCAACAAACGCGAAACCCGAAAGCGGGTCAGGAAATCATGAGGCTGCTGCTCTTGGATGGCGGCGAGGATAGTTCGGCCCCTTTCATGTTTTATTTTCGTCGCCCCTGCGAAAAAAATCCAAAAAAAAAAAACTATAGCGGGGAAACGAAAGAAAATCTGTCCGTCTCTCTTTTTTTTCCCACTCTCTATAGATACGCCGGTTACTGCTGTTATTATTATTGTTGCCCCCCAAGTTCAACGCACGCACATTCCTCCATTCATAAGAGCTCCAGACGAGTCATCCGAACGTCATCAACATCATCACGAAAAACGCTGGTTCGATGATTCCTGTGCATTGCCGCCGTCGACGAATCACAAAACGCCTTCTCTCTTCTTCTCCGCCCCCCTTCGATGAGCGCACGACCAAACACTGTGTAGCAGACGGACGGTTCGCGCCCAACTGCCTGCCTCTCAAGACAGGAAAAACTCGCGAAAAAAACAATAAAACAACCATCCATCCGATGGAGCAATGTTCACAAGAGACTCGCGGTTTTCGCCGACGCTTCAACAACAGAAGTATCGGTCGAGAAGCAATGTTACGATCGAAAAAGGAGCAAAACAACAGAAGGAAACAATACCAAAAAATAAATAACAACACAGCGGACGTAACGAAAACAAACAACAAACGACGAAGACGGACGAAATCGCGTTACGGACGGAGACGAGGGCGAAGAGAAAAAAAAAAGAGCGACATACACACGCAAACAAAATAATAATAAACTTATTGGATTCACTGCCGTCAGGTTGGCAATTCATCTGAAAATAAAACTATTGCTACTTTCATATTAACTATTTAAAGAATGATTATATATAGGAATCGCGAGTTAATTGGATATATAAAGAAATTATGATTAAAAGTTTATTTGTTTCAAAATAAGAACATCTTATCTATTACAAATAAAGATGTAATTGAGCAATAAAAACAAATAATTGTTACTTTGACAATATATAAATGTTGCTAATTAATTACACACATCAACAAATACAAATTATATACTTATTGATTTAAATAGTAAGGACATTTTTTAGTAATTGGCTATTATTTAATTTTTAAATCAATACTGCTTTGCAGCAGTACCAACTATTATTACAAACCTCATAATACAATAGTTTCTAATTATCTCCAACTTGACAAATGCAACCAACATAATTTAAATGTCTGCGTTGGCTTACTGTTAACAGTTTTTAATGTTTCCAGAATGGTAAACAACATGATCCTAATACTATATAGTATTTTATGATAAGTAAACGTAAACATTCATTGCAAGGAATCAGTGTTGCCAATCTGCAAGTGGAATAACAACAAAGAGAACATAACCTATTTAAAACGTTTGGTTTGGGTCAGTTTGGGTTATTTGTGGTTAATTGTAATCGAAATACTATGTCTGATGAGGAAGAAGTGAGTTACGTGAAGAAGCAGAAGATCATCCACTATGGATCCCTGCAGGAGTCTGAGAAGGCCCGTCTGGCTACTCTGGAATCAAGCAGCGCGGAAAGCAGCCAAGATGTTCCGAGCCCCGCACAAACACAGCAAGCCCCACAAGTTAACACATCAAATGGTAATTGTAGACCTTTTTCAAAGAAGTTAATTCAATATTATATTGTATTTGATGGTAGACAGTGTCTAAAAGTTAAGCAACATATACTTTTTAGATGGGATAAGTATTATAATACTGTGCTTACCTGTTGCTACTGTTGATCCAATAACATTTAAATACACAAAGAATAATATTTATAGTTTGCAGCTCTTTAGCTAGAGTAAAATTAATACATTCACTCAGAATTATATTTCAATCTACATACATATGAAGTTAAACTTAACTATTTCTTAAAGAAAAATAGTTTGTTTATTAAGCTTATATGTTCCAGGGAAATTAAGTAGTAAATAAATGTATTTTAATATTAATATACATTTTTGGAGGTTTATATTCAGAATTATTTAGTTTATAAATGGTTAATGAAAGACTTTAAGTAAATTGGAACACACTAAAAGTAAAGTTCCAAAAAAAAACCATTGACATATTATATAAAATGAACTTCTCAGAGTCATTAGTTAAGTATATTAATTATGAAAAATCAAATAATATGCATTAAGAATTTGTACTTATTTTATGATTAAATTTTATAATATGCTCATAGAACTAGAAAAATGGGGAATTATTTGATAATTTATGATTGTTAATTATAGTATTTAAATAATATATATGCAAATTATATATATTTTTTGTATTTTTAGAATATATGGAATTGGAAGATGCAATATCCAAAGACAAACAAGCACTTATGGAGGAGTTCGAGAGGCGGAAGAAGGCTAGGTCGATTAATGTCTCCACTGATGACGCCGAGGTGAAACGTAACTTGAGGCAATTAGGAGAACCTATTTGCATTTTTGGAGAAGGTCCAGCCGAGAGGAGATCTCGTTTAAGGGATATACTGTCATGCATCGGAGAAGATGCGATTATTAGGAAAGAAGTGGAGGAAGAGAAGAAACAGATGAGCTACAACCAAGAATCCACTTGGTATCACGAAGGTCCCGACAGTTTAAAGACGGCGAGGCTATGGATTGCGGAGTATTCATTGCCTAGGGCAAAGGAAAGATTGGAAGAAGCGAGGAGTTTAGCTGATTTACCCTCAGCTACGAGGACAGCTAAAACACAGGAGATACAGAAACGATTGCAGGTTCTATCGATATACAGCAGTCAAGTAGGAGACACCAGACCAATTTCATTTTGCCAATTCAGTCCTAATTCTGAACTTTTAGCAACTGGTTCTTGGTATGTCACTTAAATCAAAAAATAAGTAAATAAAAATATACTAAATAAATCTTTTTAGGACCGGTTTATGCAAAATTTGGAGTGTACCCAATTGCGAATTGAAGCAAACACTGAAAGGACATACCCATCAAATAGGAGCAATCATTTTCCACCCACAGGCAACGCTAACGCAAGATAAATCTATATGCAATATGGCATCATGCGCTGCTGACGGTTCTGTTAAACTGTGGGATTTCAAAAGGTTTTGAATTTATAATTTTAGTTGTTTCGAAAGATTAATTTTTCTTTTCAGTGATGAACCAATTGCCGATATTGAAGGCCATATGCCTCATCGAGTATCAAGGATAGCTTTTCATCCTTCTGGTCGATTTTTGGGAACTTGCTGTTATGATAGCTCATGGAGGTTGTGGGATTTGCAACAGTGCGCAGAAGTTTTGCATCAGGAAGGGCATGGTAAACCTGTGCATTGTATAAGTTTCCAAAACGATGGTTCAGTTTGTGCTACTGGGTATGCATTCTTAATATGGTTTAAATTATCAATATATAATATTCCATGTATTTTCAGAGGATTAGATTCGTTTGGAAGAGTATGGGATTTGAGGACTGGACGTTGTATTATGTTTATGGAAGGCCATTTGAAATCTATATATGGAATTGATTTCTCGCCCAACGGTTATCATGTGGCTACGTCCAGTGTTGACAATACCGTAAAGATTTGGGATCTGAGGAAAAGGAATATTCTTTACACGATACCAGCGCACACAAATCTTATTTCAGATGTAAAATATCAGAAAGATTGCGGAGATTATTTGATAACAGGTTCTTATGATAACACAATCAAAATATGGACAAACCGGACGTGGCAACCATTGAAAACACTTTCGGGACACGATGGAAAAGTGATGAGCATTGACATATCACCGAATAACATGTATATAGCTTCTAGTTCATATGACAGGACGTTCAAATTATGGGCACCTGAGTAGTAGTAGTAGTAATAATAATATATTTTATATTTACAAACTTTACTCCTTCAATAGTATCCTATCCTGATGATGTAATGTGCCTCATCTGTCTTACAGCTGCGACATATCTAGCCGAGTATCCAGTGCTTTGGGACTGGTATTGATCCGAAGGTAGTCTTAGCAAAGCCATTAGTTGATTAAGGTTCTCAGTTAATAAAAGATTCAAATCTTCTAAAACGTTTCCTAAATAGTCTGAAATTAAGGGGTTTCATTATACCAGATTTCAATATTGGGTATTAATATTAACATACTTATATCATGAGCCAACTGTCGACTTGCCGGTTGATTCAACTCAAAAATACTTAAAATGCGATCACTATAACCTTGACATGTTCCCCTTGCCACGATGCTTAAGAAAATATTGGCCATAGCACCTTCACCCTCTTCATCACTGTTGCTATACTCCGCATCGGCAGCTTTTAAAGCGCAATTCAAAGATGGATTTTCCCTGAACAAGAATGGTTCCAAATGTTGCGGCAATGTCATCAAATATTGACCAATCTAAAATGTTTCATTCGAAATAAATAAATTAGGAAAAAGTAAATCAACTTACTTGCGTTATGTATTCTTGCGGCGATAAGCTGTATTCTGGTAGATCACTCAATGAAGAGTCCGTAAACTGGTTCCAAATCTTACCATTTTGTACTACATCTAATTGTACAAAAATCGGAGCAGAAACAACTTGATATGTAGTGTGATGGATATCCGAACACAACTTAGTGAATTCTCCAACAATGTGATCCAATAGCGAGAGCTGCGTTCCCTCCGTAACGCATTTTACCAAAGACTCAAATTCCTTCCTTTGCTCTTCATCCAATAACAAATTTTTAAACTCCATATCCCCACGATTCAAATCAATGATATCTTTGGTCAAGTCTTTTTCGTAAATCTGTAAATTATTCAAGACTTCTCCAGCATTCTGCAAGAGTGATAAGCACAGCTGAAAGGTGTTCCAATCTTCGTGTTTTCCTTTGCTTCTGTCGATTTGCCTCAGTGCAACACGGAATTGATTCGCATATCCAACAAAGAATGATCGCAATGCGACGAGCAAACCGCAATGTCCACAATCCTCGGTTATCTCTCTGCATCTCTTCTTTGCTTCAACAGCTAGATCTATAAGAGCAGGAATGGATAGACCTAAAGCTTGAATTGTTTCGGATAGCTCCTCTTTCATGCAACTCATGGCTGTTAACTTTTCAGTCAAGTGGGCGCTTTCGTAACTACTGTACTTGCTAAAGTAAATTACTAAAGGCGAGTAGATTGCTTTCATAAGAGGAAAGTATTTATCTGGATTAACTAAGTTTTGAATGATGTTCAATATATTATTGGCAAATTGCTTAATCACGTCTTTGATCTCTTGCAGGAACTGCAATTTATCGCTGATTTCCTTAAGCGCAGTATCCATGCACTCTTTGAAACTAGGTTCCATATCGACCAGTACATCAACGTAAATGTCGATCAGGGTCTCCGCTGCAGACTCATTTGGGAATACTTTGTTGAACCATTTGTATTGGTTATGCCAATTGGAAATCAATATGTCGAAATAATTATGAATCCACTGAACAGCGCCTTCGTCTTGTTCAAGTTCCAATTGATTCCTCCATTTCTTCAAGAGCACATCTTTCTGGCATTTATGGTAGTACTTGAGTAACTGACCAGTGCGACCTATAGAATCAAATATATTTGCGTAGAAGGCTGCTTGCTCGCTCTGGTTGGTGGTGAAAGCCAGGACAATAGCCGGACTAACAATCGCTTCCAAACGATTCTTTAACCCATCCAATTGAAGTTTCCTCTCCTCGTAATCCCCGACGTTGATTAGCAATTTCAGTGACTGCTGCATGCTCAGCAATTTAGCGGAGATGGCTTCGACGTTTTTCGAATCAAACACCTCCTCCAAATCATTAACTGTCAACACAAACAAACAAATCAAATGTCAGGAGTCTAGTAAAAATCGATTTTTCCAATTCAACCATGGTGCAGCGTAGCCAAAGCGAAGCAAATCTGACTCACAAACAGCAGAAAGCAGTATTGAAGTCCGAGAAGAAACGAGAGAAGCAGATGTTCAAAGAGAATATAGCCAAAATGAATTCGTTAGTTAAGAGTCTCGAAGTGACTTTGCAGGAGTCGCAGAGGTCCAACGAAACGGCGCAAATGGATGAAGCTAAAAAGCAGAACAAACAATTGCTCAATGTTTTACAACAGCAATACAGCAATCACGAACTGTCAGTGTCCAGATCGCAAATAGACGTAAGCCCTTCCTACTCAACAGTGAGCATGGTACATCTTCAATACAAATATGAAGAACTATTGTCTAGTCACGAGGGTTTACTGAAGCTCTTAGAAGCTAAAGTCAGAGAAGTTCGTAAATGTTACAAAGAGAACGAGCAAATGAACTCCGAACTTAAAGCTGTGAAGGGTCGAATTGAGGATTTGCAACGTAACCTGCACATGATATGTGACAAGTATATGAAAATGAAACAGCGGAAGGAGCGGAGGGTTAGCAAAGTAAGATTCGAGAAAGACACAATCAAATTGGCGCATGATAAATTAGTGCATCTGCTGCATAGGAAATGTATGGAACAGGAAGATAACTTAAATGAACAACTTGAACATAGCACTGATTGCTTGAAGTCTCTACTTCTCAACGAAATAAGGCGTGCCAACAAGCTGCAATATGAAAATGTGATATTAAATCATCAGAATAACTACTTAAGAGCAAAGCTTAGTAACTACATTATACCACAACACATCAAATAAATTGTAGATAGAGAATATACCTAGAACCATCCAATTGTCACTCTCATGCAACCCTTGCTTTGCTTCCAGCAACTTTTCCTTGATGCTATCCAATTTCTCAATGCTACTCATGGAATTGCCTGTATCCTCCTCAATTTTAACAATTTCCCTATGCACTGTCACCATTTTCTCCTTCAATGTTACAGCCTCCAGCTGCAAGTTTTTGGTATCTCTGGCAATCTTTGGCATCAAAGTCAACACTTGTTGACTTGTTTCCTCCAATGCATTATTGATCTCTTGCACATACAGTTGCAATTTCATAACCAGAAACATTAAATGATTCTAAAATCATTTGAAATAATATATCTCAATAGAAAATTACTAAATTACTAACCTCTTCTTTCTCCTGTGCTACTGGAGCTGATAAAATTTTGTTGATCCATCCTTTTGTATCGAAATTCTCATCAGAAAACGAACTTATATCCTACAATTAAACCATATAATTAGTAAATTTAAATAGTTTAATCAATTGCACTAATAAGACTTACCATTTTAATAGCGAATTAACCTATGTGCTGACGTTTGACGTTCAATGATGTAAACATAACCAATGAGAAACAAAAACTACTTTATACAAACATGCATGCGCGCGAAATTTTGAAAATTGAAAACTGTTTAAAATTTAAATTTGGATTCCTCCATGACACTCTTTACGACTTCTTTGACCTCCTTCAAAACTTTCTGATATAGAAACGAGTAACTGTAAATTATAATATATAAAATATCAAACAAAATAATTAAAGCAACTCGTCATACCGATTCGTTGGTTTGCATATGCCCAAATGGTTTTGCGGAACTTCGTAATATTCTCCAACACCTGGATTCGCGGATGCCGGTTCAACTGGATTAAAGTTCCATTTAAAGGCTGAAACCATGGTCGGTCTATTCTCCACAAAACTTATTACTTTTATAGGCACGTGATTCAGAATATCCATGAAGTTTTTATGGATTCTTGTCAAACTAGGAGAACCTTCTCGCAATTCCTGCACTTCAATTGATGGCCAAACAATTAAAGTTGTTGGTTGATTGAAGCTCGCTGTTTTCGAACCGCAATGCGGAGTGCTGTAAAAGAAAATTTCTTTTGTGTTCAAACACAGATTCTTCATTTGCTCATTGTCGCTCTGCATAACTAAATTGTAAATTGAATTAATGTGGAACATTTTTATAAGTTTCAATGTTGTTTACCTATAGATAAAATGTTTTTGACTAGTAGTCCACCCATAGAATGAGTGACCCAGATGACAGGTCTTTTACCAACGCCTGCAGCAACCAAATCATCGATGAGTTCGTGGCTACGTAAATCCAATGTATTATTCATATTCAAATCCGGACACATCTGAGCCCACACGGATAGAGTAGTATCATAGTTCACACCTAAAACTCTCAAATGACTACAATCATTTGGAAGCCAATCCTTGGCCCAACATTGAGTAGGTTCTTCAGAATATTTATTGTCGATTGGAGATGAATATGGCCCAGTGGCTTCCTCGTTTGATTGTTCCGGAATATCGTAGTAAACGAATTCAAAGTCCCGACCAAGCGCATCCCACTCCAATTTGAGTTGCTGTTCTACTTCGTCAATATACTCCTGAGTGGTAGGATCGCTCGTCTTCTTCACAGTACTGCACGTGTGACTGTTATCTAAGCCAATACTTTCTATTCAAAATGTTGTTAATAATTATTAAAATCAAAGAGGATAACACTTCAGGAGGAAAGGAAACGGATTTGGGTGATAGGTATAGCCCTCACCTTTTCTCCCAGCTGGCTTACCGATGAGGTTAATAGGCATATCGGGATTGGTATTATTACGCCAAGTATAAAAAACATTGCCCAATAGACCGTGCACGAAAACCACATCAACCAGAGCTTTCTCCGCGCACCTGTTACTAGGATGAAGCAGGTACAAATTTGATGAGAATCTCTCTACCATAGCATCTCTGTCAAGGTTGGCTAAAGCCTGACCCGCTGGTCCAGATAATCGAATATCCTGATGATTAATCCACTTCGATAACACCCTAATCCAACCTAAATTTATAATAATTTTAATCAATAATGATGAACGTGAACATAAACTTACCGCTTCTATGCAATTCCTCAACTATATCAGGTCTAGAAGAAATATTTGCCAATATATTGCACAATGGAATGCATACCTTTATATTGGCATCAAAACGATTATATATCTCCATCAAAATGTACAAACCATTGTTGTCTACTATGTCATAGCAATTGTCATCAAAAATTGAATGATGCCTAATAGTTTCTAAGCATATTGGAATTTGCTGCTCAGAGTAGCTATTCATAACAGAAAGGTCCTCAGATCCATGCTCATTGTCAATGATCCTGCTTATGTCCTTAATAAATCATTATAAAATAACATCATTTGATTCATTTAACTTACATTGGCATCCACAAAAACCTTAGATATAGTCTTCTTAACACAATCATGGGAATGATCATAGTCCAAACCAATCATATAATCCTTCAAACTATGCAACAACATTTTATTGGAGTATTTAGAAAATTTCCTTGGGCTTGGCAAAAAAAAATTCTCATTGGTTCCACTAGTCCTTGCTAAAGCAACAGCAGTTTTAGCATTGCACATGTGGGCAATCAAGGAATGCTGCCAATTCTGCAATTCCATTTGAGCCAATCTCTCTATTGCTCTCATTCTCAATACCTTATTATCACCCTGAGCAATGTTCAGCAATCTTCTTGCAAACATAAATTTGATAAAGTTTTTTGTTTTAGTCAGGAAACTTTTGGACTCCTCATAGGTGGCATTCATCCAACTGGTCACATAATATGGCTGTGGTTGTGGTATTTCTTCTTGATGTGGTTCATAAATTTCAATAATAGAAGGATCAAAAGCACTGTTTAACACATGCTTTGTCACTTTGATCTTTCTCACAATCCACATAGATCTATGAACAGAATAAACTAGTTTTGTTAATACTGTTTTAAGTTGTTTTTCAAAGTTTATTACCCAGTCAATAATGTGAGGAATGATGATATTTCCAAAATGATTTTCTTATTTTTCCTGAAGTAATCCATGCTGCCAATATGTTCTATATTTTTTCACAAGGAAACAGTGAATGGGTCATAAGGTGATTACATTATTTTTAAAAAAGCGTAGACAGCGTGTTCTAAAAACTGATACAAAAGTTTTTCTTAGTAAACTGACATTGATGATTTTGACAGGTAGAGGTATAGGCAACTTGTATTTCAATATTTATAGGCAACCGTTGGAGAGGTTATTATTTGGTTAATTGTTTGCAACCAAAGTTGCGTATGTCATGACTTATTTAAAAATGAACTTATATTGCGTAATGATTATGCTTGTTGAATTATCTACAAATATACCATAAAATTGATTATAAGCTATGCGTGTATGCTTCTGGTTAATTTAGATATGGGAAAATTCAACAATTCGAAAGGCAAGGTGTTCAAAAAGTAATATGGCAACGTTGCTGAGAACCGCGCCATTTTGCCACGGGCCACACGTTTCTTGCTGCTACTGACTGTCTGTGTTGCTTTTAAGGAGAGAAGTAAAAGAACTATTGTTAAAACCATGTCAAACGAGGAAACTTCAGCCGATCGCAATGTGGAAATATGGAAGATCAAGAAGCTCATCAAGAGCTTGGAACTGGCCAGAGGGTAAGTCTATTGCACCGCATTGAAATTAACAGAAAAAAATCACCCATTTTTCGTCCTGTCTCCCATACGGATGGGCAAATTCCTTTGAAACTGAAAAGCGAGGCATTCGCTTCTCAATTAAACTTTATTTGATATGCGACCGCATTTTTAATAAGATACTTATATAATTTCGGCAGGCCGACAAAAAAAAATTCGTAGTCGTCAATGTAGCTCTCCCACAGTTAAAACATCCTGGAACCATGGTACAATGTGGCTGATCACATTATTCCATATCATTCCCTAACAAAGAGCTGTTTTAACCATAAATTCCTTGAATTGTCATAATGTAGACAATTTAAATGATTGTTTGACAGTCCAGCCTGCTCTGATGGACTTCCATAAATATTTCAAATTTTCCATGAGCACATTGTCTTTTTCATTGTTTGAGTATAGCATTTGTCAATTCATTTTCCTTATATGTAGTTTGTAATTGCATTTGATACATGTGGCTTATATACAATATGTTTTTGTTTCCAATAGAAATGGCACAAGTATGATTTCCTTAATTATTCCGCCCAAGGATCAAATCTCTCGAGTCAGCAAAATGTTGGCTGATGAATTTGGTACTGCTTCTAATATTAAATCTAGAGTAAATAGGCTCTCTGTACTTGGAGCAATCACGTCTGTGCAGCACCGTCTGAAACTGTACACCAAAGGTATTGTATGCACACCTGATGCCCCTCAAAAATTGTATCTAACTTAGTGTGTTATTGTTTCCAGTGCCGCCGAACGGTTTGGTCATCTACTGTGGTACGATCGTAACCGATGAAGGCAAAGAAAAGAAGGTCAACATTGATTTCGAACCGTTCAAACCGATAAATACCTCTCTCTACTTGTGCGACAATAAATTCCACACTGAGGCCCTGACCGCCCTTCTCGCCGACGACAATAAATTCGGATTCATTGTCATGGACGGTAATGGAGCCCTTTTTGGTACACTGCAGGGAAACACACGCGAAGTTCTGCACAAATTCACCGTCGATCTGCCGAAGAAGCACGGCAGAGGAGGTCAGTCTGCGCTACGTTTCGCCCGTCTTCGTATGGAAAAGCGGCACAATTACGTCAGGAAGGTGGCTGAAGTTGCTACCCAGCTTTTCATCTCTAGTGATAAACCAAATATTGCCGGTCTCATTCTTGCCGGTAGTGCAGATTTTAAGACTGAACTTAGTCAATCTGATATGTTCGATCCTGTAAGTTTCTCTAAACTAATTTTTTTTAGTCATATTTCTTTAGGAATAAGTTAATGTTATTGATTTTTATTATTTTTTCCATTTCTAGAGGCTACAAGCTAAAGTAATTAAATTGGTGGATGTGTCGTATGGAGGTGAAAACGGTTTCAATCAAGCTATCGAATTGGCAGCTGAGTCATTGCAGAACGTGAAGTTCATCCAGGAGAAGAAATTGATCGGCAGATACTTCGATGAGATTAGCCAGGATACCGGTAAATACTGTTTCGGAGTTGAAGATACATTGAAGGGCTTGGAGCTCGGATCGGTGGAGACACTAATTTGCTGGGAGAATTTGGACATTCAACGATACGTTTTGAAGAATCACACGTCGAGCACTATGAGCACGGAAACGGTATTACATTTGACGCCCGAACAGGAAAAGGATAAGTCACATTTCACTGACAAAGAGGTACGTTTTTGGTAAATTGATCTAAAGTTCATCACTTAATTGTTATTTTCTTCTTTCTTCTAGAGCGGAGTTGAATTGGAATTGGTGGAATGTCAGCCGCTCCTCGAGTGGTTGGCGAACAACTACAAGAACTTTGGTGCTACTTTAGAAATAATTACCGACAAATCACAGGAGGGCTCGCAGTTCGTCAGAGGTTTTGGCGGTATCGGAGGTCAGTTATCAATACTTTTTACATAATACTCATTTCTCATTGATTCATTATATCACACGTCCTTGCTCCGTCTTCCATCAAAATAATGAAAACTAACGAAACGTATCGACTGTGTTACTAATCTAAATTTATCGAACCATTGACATGCTGCCTTCCCCCTCATCGTCTGGACAGGTATCTTAAGATACAAAGTAGATTTTCAGTCGCTTCAGGCTGACGAACCACTGGACGACGTCGATCTCAATGATTACTAAACACTAACATTTGTCACTAATACAAAACAAAAAATTAACCCAAAAAATATCTACTATCAGGTATATTAACAAAGAAACCATTGGTGATGCTTTTAAGTTTGATCTATTCTTTTTATTTTTGTTGTAGTTTTCTTTGATTTTCAAGTAGCTTTTATTTGATTCTTGGAAATTCCAAATTTATTGATTGATGTAAACCGTTTTGGGTCGATGTATGCATGTTCAAACCAATTACTTTGGCTTAATTATTATTACGCAAATTTATCAATAATTTACTATATGTGTGAATTTGTGTTTTCAATATGTAATATAGAGTAATATTTCATATCAATTGGCAGAAATCAGATGTTTGGAATCTTCAAATGGAAATTTATTTTAGTTAGTAGCTTTAGGCTTTATTCTACGTTTGAAAGTTGAAAATTCTTGCTATATATTACTTATTGCTAAACCCACTGTATGTGCATGTAAGTTAAAGAGCATACATATTACATTGTTTAATACTAGAATATGTTGTGTAACATATGATAAAATGTTTCCTCAATTTAAACAAATTAACCATCCAATTATTTATTACTGTAAATATCTCTTTTTAAATGTTCCATTAATGATTCAATGTCGATAGTGCTAATGTGAAAATTGTTTTTTAGGTTTGCTACGGTACAAGGTGGACTTCCAAAGTATGCAGTTAGACGAATTAGAGAATGATGATGATTTCGATTTAGACGATTATTAAAGTAAACTATATAAACAAAACAAAGCAAACACAGGAAGAAGGAATTACGAAAACAAAAAATAGACAAAACCAATCAAGACATTGTTAAAACTAATAATAATAATTTGAATCAGTCATTTCGGAAAGACATTATATATATTTTTTAACAGGAAATTAAACATTTAAACAAAACAAACAAAAAAAAATACAACCAACAACAGTGATAGATCCTCCCCGTTCAATGAAGTGCGAGTGCGCAGTGTACATTATAAATATATATTTTTTTGCTCATTATTATAATATTCAAGCTCGCAATAGTTTAATTATATTTACGTATACACACACGCATCTATAGAATTTTTGCTTTATGTCGATCACAAGATTTCGTTCGAATCTGATGTTCTCTGATGCACCCGAGACCGAAGATGAGTCAATTTGCTCGCTCCTTTTCGTTAAAACGATCCGCCGATTTTCTACATTTGTAATACTAAAAAAAAATTATAATAATAATAACATAGATCGACAGAAGGAAAGCAAATTGCGCTACTTCGATTTCATCGAAAAACAAAAAAAATAAATATAACTATCATTTATATTGTATAATGTTTATAGAATAATCCACCATTTCGTTTTGTACATTTTGTTACTTCGTTCGCCGAAACGAACTTGCGTGTAATAATGATACTGAGCAGGATGCTATTAACTAATTGAGCAACTCGAAAGAGCAGGAACTTTTATTTCAATTTTTTTACGTTAAAAGTATTTTGGATATATATTATATATTAAAAAAAAGATGAAGAAGTTATAGGCGTGTTTTTTTTGGTGCATATACTACTGATTATATTATTGTGTAAGGAGGACGGAAAAATAATATTACGAAACTACAAGCGAATTCCCATTCTCGCGGAACTATTAGGTCAGGAAATTTAATTATTTTATTGTACATATTATATTTCGTATATAATTTCTCTTCTTATTAATCAAATTTTTTTTTACTCGTTTTATTAATTTTTTTTGAGTGCTATAGCTTACACAACTGGATTTTGTGTGTGTGGAGATTTTATTTAGTTTATAATTACGATTATATTACGTATTTTGTATGTTTGGGAAGAAAGTAATTACGCAAAAAGGGTGGTTTATTAATATTTTTTTTTAATTATTATTTTCGTTTCATTTTTTTAAGAAATTAGAAATAAAAGAATTATAGAAGAAAAGAGAAAAACATGTAGACGACAGATCACTACTATATTCCACGCAGCAGGCCTTGTAATTAACAAATGTTTATACTATTATTACGGCGCGAATGTCGACAGTATTAAGGGAAGAAAAAAAAATTAATAATAATAATAGGAGAAACTTAAAAAAGAAGTTGCGAGAACCATTTCGGATGATTCTTTTCGTTTTGTTCGTTCGTTCGACAATTGTTCTTGTCAGTAACGATAGGCAATATGATAATGATTAGTGAACCGTTTCCATTTTTCTATAAATATATTTATATATAAATATAATAGATAGGATTTTTTAAAAGGGTTACAAATTTTTTGATTTTAGCGCTTCGAATCACCTCAAACAAATAATGAATTACAATTACATAGGGAAAGTTCTCAAAAAAAAATATATGGTCCTTACGTAAGTGAAGAAGGAATGAAAGATAAAAAAAACAAATAATTAATGAAAACACCATTGTTGCCTAGAATTTAATAATAATATTGATGATGATGAATTAATATCAACACACGTTTAGATTTTTCAAACTCTTAAGCTGTGTACAGTTTTTTATAATGCAAACTATGTTTAGTTTTAACGATCATGTTTTTTTTTTCTAGTTATTTTTTTTATTCTTTTTGAGAGTTGAACTATAACGAACAAGTGCAGTATGTAACTATGATACAATATTGAAGTAATTTGTAAATATATGATGATATTTATGTAGCTAATTTTTTATTAAGTAAACAAAAGATAAAGATTTACAAACAACAACACCCTTATATGCACATTCCTAGTTTACGTGTTTCTTTTTCGATATATTTTGTGTATTTGTTGAAACCCATTTTTGTTCACGTTTTATATATATTCGTTTGGTGGTCGTTTTTTTTTTACTATTTCTCTTTCTTTCGAATTGAACTAATTGATATTATTGTAGTAAGCTATAGGAAAGCTATTTTCGAAATACTTTTTCGTCCCTTCGTGTTGTTTAATTTTATTCCTCTCTATTCTTAAACAACTTTTCACATATGTTAGTATTTATTGTATGATAATATATGATTCAAAGAAGAAATGATGCGAAAGTAAACCAATAAAATAATTTTTACAAGTGCTAATAATTAACGCCTTTTGTTCAATCTCTATTTGTTTGAAATTATGTGATCAATCTCGTATTTCAATTAAGCTTAACATTTACAAAATTAAACTTATTTCTATTAAAGCATTAAAAAGCAAATGAATAAAACTAAATAAGTATCAATTCCTTCCATTATTATAAATAATTATATTTGATTTATTTAAAAAAGCCACTCAGAATGCTCCACTATCCTTCACTAAACTTCGAAAGAAACAAAGCGAACGGTCATCGATGAAGATCCAAATTCATAAGAATCCAGAGCTTCTGCCTCACGCTCAGATAGCAGAACTACGACTCGTCATCGTGGTTTGTATACATGTCACATTTGTGATATGTGTTGTGAAGATACACTACAGAAATGATCCTGTGAAGTATGATCTTAATCAAATAATGTTTTACTCAGACATCTTCTACGTCTCTTATGAGTTACCAAAACGGTGAGAGCTAATGGTGGCGCCACCTATAAAACATTTGAAGTAATTATAATAGATTATTTCCATGTTGCATCATTATTTATATCATGATTAAGTTCCACTATTCTCAGAAGTATTCCATTTCAGATATTAATAAGAAAAAGCATTTTTGAATATCGTAGATGAGACAAAATTTATATGTGTATTAAGATATGTTGTAACAAATATAATTTAATATAATCTTGAAAATGTAGTATTTATGGAAGCTGATGACAAAGGTGATTTAAATTTTTTAATTTATAAAAGATTTATGTCAAAAACTATAAGTGGATTCAAAGAATTCCATAAAAATTGTAGTCGATAATATGAATTAGTATAATAATATCATAACACTCTAGTTATGATACAAATATTTTTTTAAACATACATATGATTATGGCCCTATTACTAGCTGTATTAAATTACATATATATGATATAGGCAACTAAAGATACATAACTTTTAGAAATGCCCTATATACTCCATTTATCTATGGTAATTGATGAAAAGATACTATAAAATAATAATTACAATTAAAACCTGAGAAAAAATATGCATATTATCAAAATTTGCAATCTTTTCAAGTTGTACAAACAGTTGCATCTGCTCATCACTGATCACTGCTTATTGTCAGTTCATATATGTTGCATTTGCTGTCAGTTTGACAGATGTAAATAGAAAAGTAGTTATTAATAGTTAACAGTTAAGTTTTGTAGATACAAGTTCATCGATATGCCGGAAACAGTAAGCTTGCCTTTGGATAAACTTCCAGAATATTGGAAGGACGAGGATAGACTTAACGTTCTGTTCGCGCCGTTCAGAAATCGCCATGTGAATGCGAAAGATTGGGACACGAAGTTGTCCTTCTGGAAACAGTCTATTTATGTATTTTGCACTCATAATAGCATTTACAAGCTTCAGCTGGACGAAATGCAGAAATCCTTCACACATCAGGGAAGGTACCCTATGTGTCTACATATAGTATTTGAAGAGCTTCTCAAAAGCCAAGATTTAATACCTATAGAGAATTTTGTTAATAATAAAGAGCAGGGTTGGGGTATGTGGGTGGCAGACTTTTTTGTGAAGAAACCAATTTCATGGTCTTTTAATAAGCTGAAAAGCACACTAACCACAATTAACTTGAGTGATATGACTTTAGTGCATATAGAGGCACTCAAACACAATGCAAAACTTTATGTAACCTCAATACCAGATGATATAAAGAATAAGGTGATAGAAATCACTGAGCTTAAGAAACTTGTACCATCTGGAAACTGCACTGAAAGTTTTGACTTGCTCCTGAGCCACCTTCAGAATACCAATCAACTGATGATGAGGAAGATCAATAAGAATAATAATTTAATAACACTAGTCAAGTTCTCCACTAATCCTAAAGAGAAAGAGATCAGTGATTGTGAAGTTGACATATACATGCTGGGAGAAACAGAGAAGATTTTACTGAAGAATATTGAATCCTTGGAGGGTGAAATGAATAATGCCATTAAGGATGCTAAAGCTTACTTGGCCAAAAACCACAGGCAAATGGTTTGTGTTTTATACTTTTCTATTGTATAAATTGATGTTGTTTTTTTTTAGGCTAAAACTAGCTTGAGGAAGAAGCATGATTTGGAGAAAAGGATTGAGACTAAAAGTAGTGCTCTTTACAATGTGCAAACCATGCTATCACGTTTGGAAGATTCTAAACATGATGCTGTGGTGTTTGATACATACAAGAATGCACTAACTTCAATCAGAAATAACTTCAAAGAGAACAAATTGACAGAAGATTCTGTTACAGATACCATGATTGAAATTGGAGAGGTACTTTCATTATATATTTTTGAATTGGCGTTGTTTTTATTTGGGTATAATTTATAGGTACTTGATATTCACAACGATATCCAAGAGACTTTAGGGAAATCTCTCAATGATAGTGATGGCGATTTGGAGAAAGAATTGGAGCTGCTGATGAGCAGCGAAGTGGATAATGATGAAGATAACGCTACGAATACAACCCCAAGGAAACCGGATTTGAAAATGAAGGATTTGGAGGAACAGTTCAAGGAATTAGATTTGCCTAATGTACCAGACGATTTGGATACAACGCCTTTACCAGCCTTATAAAATTATATCGATATTTTTTATACGTAAATAAATAATTATTGGATTGTTGATTTCTGTTTGGTCTGGAATGGCCTGTTGGTTGCATACGATCTTGTTGGTGCTACAAGCAAATGCGTTACGTAAACTGGAAAAGATAATTCAATGTTGATGAGTGGTCTGGCGATCGTTGGTAAACAAGTTGCGTTTAATTGGTACGTAACGCAATTAGAGCAGTTCTTAATTGAGCTGTTGGGTTTGATTGGTTGGTACTGGGTCTTGCCATCGGTGACAGACGTTCGCTATTGGTTGGCGTATCTAGACATCGTTGTTTTTCCATCAGTCGTTCTTCGTTTCGATGGTCATTATTTAAAAGTCCGGATCCTGTCATTAGCTGGTTTCTGCGACGTCGAAGAGTATCAAGGAGGAGGATAAAGCGTGGTATTTCGGGTGTTGTTGATGGTGTGCACCGACGCAGAGAAAGCCTGAAGTTTCACCTCCTGAATGCGAAGCCCTTCGAGAACATGGACGGAGGTAATTGGCGTAAATACGCAGTGGATGATACTGCAGCAGTATCAGCATCCTGCATCCGTAGTAAACCCTTTCCTAGGTTAGGTTCGCGGCACGTTTGTACTTATGTAATTCCATGCGATTTTATCGTGCGAACAGCCGATTTGCGGATGGAGATTACGGGGAGTCGCGGTTTATCAATGCACGACGATACAGTTTTCAGCCAGTCGTCGGGTCGCCTTCTTCCTGCTCGCTTCCAAATTCATTCCAATTTTTCTACATTAGTATTACTGTTTATGTATTTAAAATTTACATACAACAAGGTTCAAGGTGAGAGTTCTCGACCATCAGCCATCAACTTTTGAAATCAACAGCACCTGAACTGAACTTTCTTCGAAATTTGAATTTGACGATGTTTTCTCACCTTTGAGGTGTTTCGAAAATCAATGACGTCTTTTCATTTTCAGTAAATTCTTGCGATGGCGCCGCACTCTTGTAAGGGCTGTTTGAGGACTCGTATTGCTAGAATGGCTGAAAGCAACAAGGAAATACCGATGGAAGTATCCATGAATGGGTCCGATACCAATGGCTTAATGGGCGACAACCCTTGTAAGTATATAAGCTTTCATAGAGACCAGACTTTCTGAAACACATCTATTAAGTCCTCATTTAGATTAAGTTTTATTTTTTAGAAATATAACAATAATTTGAAAAATATAAATATTTCATTTAAAAAACACTAATTGAATAACTGTCTGCTTCAATTGCTTTGCAAAGATACTTGTAACTATATTAGGACGTGTTTTTATTAACTTTTGAAATAACTAAGTTGAGACGTGAAAACCGTGCTTCAAGTTATAACTTGGTTGAGTTCTTGATACTTATGAAATGAAAACCAAACAAAATTATTTCGTTGAATTTGAAAAGAAAATGATTATTGGCAGAAAGATCACGGTCATTTGATTAAATAAGTTATAATTATTGTCGTAATATCGTAACCAAGATGATTTTTCTAATTTTTTTTGATATGAAAGTCCGTAAATTAAATGTTTTAAAAAATATGTACGAACGAAACTAAAAAAAATCATGAACATTGAAGGTTGTACTCGATCTATTTATGTTCCTTGACGCAGAATGTATTATATACTAAGTTTTTCTTTTATTTAAAAGCAGTTTTAATTTAAATACCTGTATTTCACTCGGTCATGGTTTAATTTATTTCAGTAATGTGTGGAAAAGATGCATTCTTAAAAAAAAACGGCTGTAGTTTGTTGGAATTCGTAATGACAAAAATCATCTATAAATATAATTGAACTGATGTAAATTTTAGCAATAAATAAAAATATATAAATAAATTATAGCCTTAAAATATGATTTTACAGTAATTTACGATTACGAATTTAAAATTACGTTTAAACTGTGGACAATTGTTCTATTTTAATATATGAGTATCTATCAATCAGAACTGATATAGTTGAATAAATGATTCAAGATTAGAATTGTTTCAGAGATAAAGTAATAGATTGAAACTATTTTTGTACGAAATGTATCTTTTAACACTCGTTTGTACACTTAATTAGATTGATCAGTATTCATTTATCTTCTAGTGTATTGAATATTTATATTTTTGATAATTGGTTAATAGATAATTATTGCAAAGACGTAGACGATGTTACGTGATTGTATTAATCAATACCGAAGGTAATTGATTATTAATATATTTATTACTTTATTATTTGTTATACATAACTGACTTCAGTTAGAAACAAGTAAATGTGTTTTATGGTGAGTTTTCAATGACAATTTAAGGTTATTTCGTAAAACGAGTATAATTTGATCTATCTAATATGAAATTGAGGAAAGTTAACGCAGTCATATTAGATTACATTATTGAGTATGAGAAGCGCTTTCATAAAATAAGTTTTTCTAAAATTAATGTAATTTTATAAATTAGTACTTGTTACATTACATTTTTTTTTTATAAATTTATTAATACACAAGACTCATGCAATTTGATCGTTTGTGTAATAATAATTAAATCGTCATTATTATATTTTTTTTAATTTAATAAAAATTGCTGTTTATTATTATTTTTTTTATTGTAAAACTTACTAAAATGTGGATGACCCTCTTATAATATGTAAGCAACAGCAGTTTGCGGTGTCGTCATCCGTTTTTTTTATACTTTAATGTGAACTTGGGTATTTGCTTGCGCCATTAAAAAAAAGAGAATAATTAATTTTCTCATTACAAGCGCATAGCTTATTTTTACGATCTTATGTAACAAATTTCTACGAGTTATAAGCATAAAATTATCGTAGTCGCATGAAATGTACTTGGACTTTAGTTATTTGGTAAAAAGCACTATATTTTAACTACCAGTAGTTTTTAAAGAAAGACATTAATAAATACATAAACAAATTTATATGATTTGTGTAATATAAAAATATTTGTTTTTCTCTTAATGTTTTGTTGTTTAATAATTTTGAAATTATGGCCGATACTCGTTTCTGTTAAGTCTGTTATGGGTAATATTTATTTTGTATTAGTAGTATTGAAAAACATGTTTATTATATTATTGTGTATACTAAATAAATTGGTTGGAACTTTGCAAACGTCAAATATATATAATTATGTTTTAGTTCAATATTGACTTATGTTAATATTTAACTTGTGGTTTGAAGGTAAAGCTATGGCAACAGGTATTTTCTTAGGATTTATACGTTCGATAAGCCACGGACAGTGTATTTTCACTTTACAAATTTCCGCTTGAAAAATAAATGTTTCTTTCATATAGTCGGTTATTCCGATATCAAAAGTATGAAAAATGGACTTCAGTTCAAATGAAATGATATGATAATTAAATGTTAAAAATTGAAAGATAAATTAATTCATTACATAGAAATTGTGTTTAGATTTCTTAAAGATTGTTATTCTTTACAAATATATTGCTTGAAGAAAATTATGTGTTTAAAGCACTGTTAGATTCATATAACAATTAGCATCATTGGCGCCAAAGGATCGTACGATCAAGCGATTTTGTTCAATTACGCAACGCATATATCTGCAGACGTTTTTAATGACATTGTTTATGACGTATTCTATTATTGCCTACTAGCAGGAAGCAGCAAGTGCCAAGAACAAACAGAAAGATTATTACAAAAAAAAAATCATCGTCATCGTTTCATGTAATTAATGGATAAAGCGAATTCAAAACAAGAAATTATTAGACTGAAAATACCTTAACTTGCATATTTATTTTACTGTAATTCGAAAATTTCATTAAGTTTCAGCAACGCTTTCACTATGACCATTACATGGTCATGATCGAATGTTAATAGTCCGCCTTATTATTGGCCGAAGTATGTGAAGTAAAAGTTAATATTCAATGTCCAGAGTGCAAAGTACAGCGGAGCTGGAATTGTTTTCTGCAATAATGGACGTATTTATAAACGATTTTTATATTTTCAATGCATAGAATTCATTTGAATTCGTTTAAAACGCTTAGATATCATTCAAAATCATCAATTCATAAAATACGATTTTAGATGACATTCCGTTATTTGATGTTACTCTACTACGTTCTCGAAAATGAGCGCAATCTTAATTGCAGTTGTTCATTTAGAAAAACAATTTATTTTGTAAAAGTCAGCGATAACAGAATTTTATTACACCTTTTCCACTTTCTATTAATAAATAAATGATTCGCGTTATCTGAATCATTGCGATTATTTTTTTTTTCGTTTACGAGGACAGGTTGTCTTAATCCCCTGTACGCCTAGAGTTGATTTTTATATATATATATTAAATTGATAAAAGCAAGTGTAATTACATGAAACGGCACTATTTAAAACACGCGTTTGCTTTCCCGAAGTGTATTCCCATACAAGCACTGCGAAAAACATGAACGAGGAGCGCTCCAGTGAGTTTTGTTGGATGTATTTTTTTTTGGAAGTTGCAAGAGACGTTTGTTGTATTAAACTTGTGTTTTCTGTTGTTGAAGCAATGCCTTGGTTCGGGATGGATATAGGCGGAAGCCTCTGCAAACTGGTGTACTTCGAACCAAAAGATACGACCAAGGATGAGCTGGAATCAGAGATCGAGGTGTTGAAGAACATAAGGAGATACCTGACGAAAAATTCCGCTTACGGGAAAACTGGGCACAGAGACACGCACCTGCAGGTGAGCTAAACCTTGACCTTGATGGAAATTCGTCCTTTATTTTTTGCTGTTGCACCACCTAGCACGTCCTTGTCGGAAGTCGCGCAAGGCGGTGTGGTTTCGTGTAAATGCCAGAAAACATGCTGCAACGTCGAAAATCAAGGAATTTCTAATTTATTTAAATGTATGCTACACTTCAGTATTTCCAAAATGAAGATGACCAGCAATTACTTTCCAATTTCGGTGCGACCAAATTAACACTTTCTTTTTATTTTCCCGATTGCTCAATTGTCTGCTTGCTATTACATTGAGAATTGTTTATGTGATTTGAAAAGACTCGTATGATTCGATCACGTGTGTAAGAAATGTTTATAGAAAATGTTGTTTTCGAAAATACATAAAATTAAATTCATAATATATTAAATCAGCTAAAGCTCATTTACTTAACACAATAAATATCAATAACTTTCTATTTTTATTTTTTTTGGTTTGCTCGCAGCTGGTCAACAACCTGTAGCAAATTGCCATAGTTAAACAAGAGTACTATTTGTCTAGACTAGGAAATTTATAAATACCTATCACTTTCCCAGTAGTCAAATTGCTGTCAATTACCAATGCGAACCTTTTTTCATATTTTTAGAAATTTGTCTATTCCAAAATATTGTTGTCAGAGTGACCTTCTTTATTGATACTAATGCATTAATAAATTATGCATGCTTTTTACAATGAACTTCCTGTTCATAAGCATTGTCCTATATAAAATGTGTCGATTGTAATATTTAAATGGTAAAACGGTATTCATATAATATATTTTTACAAATTTTTAATCTGCTAATGAAACTGTAAAGTAATATAATAGTATTTTCCTTTGCAGTATTTCAAATTTTTAAACTACTTTATAAATAATCATAACCTTAGAATACGTTAGTTGGGTAGATGGAATTGTAATGAAACCTTGGGTCATAACCTTTTTTCACAATAATGCAGCAAGTGTTCAGTTCTTTAACTTTTGGTAATCAAATTAGAAAATTGGATACAATATTTCATTATGTAATACATTCAATCTTTTTTTTTTAGATCGGTGTTATGACTTTGAGTTTACGTTAGTTAGGACGGTGTTTAGTTATTGTAATTCTAATGAAGCCTTAGGTCAATATCCTATTTTGACAATGTCATGTAGTTTTTTTTCTATATTAATGTTATTTGTAAAAATAATGAAATAATCAAATGTATCTAAGAAGAGATTATTAAAACTGAAATTGTTCATTGATTTTAAGTAAATGAATTTATAATAATTATAGATAAACTAAATTTCATAAACAATATAATGTCATTAGAACATTAGAAGCTTCAAAATTATAATGCTTGGTATTATTAAGTACTTTTTATATTGATGAGTCGTAACTAATGACTTTCATGAAACTTTTCCAAAACAAACGGTTCGATAATTCCTGATAACCCTGGCTAATATAAAAGTAACATCAAGCAAGACGATAAGAATGAAGTGTGTGAAATTTGAACGAGCATTTTTGCTGGACTCCATCGAAAATGTCTGAGCGAATTTAGCGCGTCGTAAAAACAGATTTTATTTTTAAATGCACGAAATCCTTGTCCGTGAAGATTGAAGTAGTAGGCGAGGAGATACATGCGACCTTTGCCTTGCGATCGCGCGATTAGCTTAGCTTTTTTTCTTTTCATCTCTCTCATAATGTATTTATTTATGTCCCCAAACGATGATTCTGTAATATTATTTATAATTATATCTACAAATCTCTGCGTTGTTGTTATTTTGATTATGTAACTTTGCAGATGGATAACGTGGTCATTAGGGGCAGGAAAGGTACGCTGCATTTTATCAGATTCCCGACGAGCGAGATGGGAAATTTCTTGGCTCTGGCTCGTATGAAGGGCATGGCTAACTTGGTTACTACTGTATGTGCCACAGGTGGAGGAGCTTACAAGTTCGAGGAGAACTTCATCAGGGTATGAAACATCTTTGTACCTAGTTGGCGATTACTGATTGATTGATCTGTTTTTTTTTCTCTTAGGAAGTGAATATGAAATTAGCCAAATTCGACGAGTTTGACTCGTTGATCAAGGGCATGCACTACATCGAGGCGCAGAACTCCGATGAGTGCTACTATTGGGCGAACCCCACGGACGAGACGAGGTGCGCTAAAGTCAATTACGATTTCTCAAATCCGTATCCGTTTCTAATTGTAAATATTGGCTCAGGTGTTAGCGTGCTCTCAGTAAATGGACCCAACAATTACAAGAGAGTTTCAGGCACAAGGTAAGACCAACTCTTTACTCATAAAACTGTCGTTTAAAACGTTTGTTTCTTTTTGCGTTTTTAGTATAGGCGGCGGAACTTTCCTAGGTCTGTGCTGCCTACTCACAGGGTGTAATTCCTTCGAGGAGGCTATTGAATTGGCCACTGGAGGAGACCACACGCACGTTGATAAACTAGTTAGAGATATCTATGGAGGCGACTATGAAAGATTTGGATTGCCCGGAGATCTGGTGGCAAGCAGGTAAATTCTAAGAGCTCACTAGCACAACCCCTAGTACTGTCAACTATCGGTTAAATTTAACCCAAAGCTATTGCAAAGAAAGCACTATGACTAAAATTACCCCATATCTCTACCAAACGCTATCCCATTGTTTCATCTGCACGTTGTTTCGTCATTTTTTTGTTTATTCTTTTTTGTTGTTGTTGAAACGTGGCTTCTTTTTTTTCTCTTCCTCTTCTATATGTTGTTGTTTGCCCATCCAAAAATGAAGTTTCTCGGCTTGCTGTAGTTTCGGCCAGATGAATTCGCGCGACAGACGGAGCAAAGTCAGCAGGGAGGATCTCGCCAAAGCCACTCTAGTAACCATCACCAACAACATCGGTTCCATTGCCAGGATGTGCGCACAACAAGAGAAAATCGACAGGGTATGTAATGTATAATTATTTCCATTCCATAAAGAAATAAGAATAGTAAAAACAAAGTAAAAAAACATTAATAATTGGCTAATTAATAGTTATAAACTAGCTTCTATAATGGGTGAAATGCCTGTTTGAGAGAAGTAATTAAATTGTTTCTTGTTTTCTTGACTGTCAATAATCAAAACCAATTTCATCGAATTATTTATAATTATTCTATGAAATTGCATTTTTTTTTCAAAGATTTATTTTTATTGGTAAAAACAATTAATTCTTAACGTTTAATTGCTCTACTTACTTACTACGTATTTAAATGAGGTTGGTTAGGAAGTTCACTGTTAATCACAATAAATTATCATACATTTGCAAATTAAACTAGTTTCATTCAAGATAAATGGTTATTTTTACCTCTATTCAAACAAAGTTCAAATTCAATATTATGATCTGCCAGAGAAATTTAATTTATTTCAGCAATGTCAATTTTCTTAATGTTTACTTTTTACAGTTTTTGTTGAGATTCACTTAATTGTTCTGAGAATGAGTATTTTTGACAGTTCAAACAAAATTTAATTTAAATATTATGATCTTAATGCAGTGTTTATTTTAATCACTGTATATTTACAGTTTACGTGAAAGTAAACGATTTGTTTAATTTTTTTAAACAATATTATATAAGTATTTAACGTTACAGACAAAATTGAAGTATGTATGTTTTCTTATCACCTGAAAAGTTCATTAATTTTATAAGAGCGGAAATTGATCTCTCAAGTAAAGCGGATGTTGTAATTGAACCTAATCTGATCTCAATTACTACGTCGAGGTTTATTACGAATGACGTGAGATAAATAATCCACAAAATATCGCGATTTTTCAATCATATCAATGAAAATATAAAAGAAAATGCCAAGCAAAATTTATCACCAATCAAAATAAATGAGCGCACGTGTCGAAAATATGTTTTCATATTTCTGTGGTATGCGCGTCTATAAATATGTTCAAATTCCAGTTTTCCGCAGCACGTAAACACGAGTTTTTTTGTTCCAGGTATTATTTATCGGTAATTTCTTGAGGGTGAATCCGATTGCAATGAAGCTGCTTGCCTACGCCATGGACTACTGGTCGAAGGGCACGATGAAGGCCCTTTTCCTTGAGCACGAAGGCTACTTCGGAGCCGTCGGATGCCTCCTGCAGTTCAACGAGACGACGCCCAGTTGAAGGCCCGAATTGGCTTAAAATATCCTCTCCTAATTATAAATATATAGCGTAGACAAGATGTTGAAAATTAATGAAGTATGCCTTATATAAATTACACACATACACTGACACAAACACTCACATACACATTTACACTCATAAGTACACGTAAGACACATTCCACGCGGGAGGATGGTTTGGATCGTTGTTATGGTTCGTCTCTAGTATGCATATTTGAATGTCTCTTATTTATCGTTTAGGTGAATAACTTTTAAATTAGATAAGGGTATGATAATGTACGGTGAAGATCCGAGGCATTTAATTCCATATAGATAGAATACATATGTATGATATTTTTTTTTGTAAATCTTTCGGAGCCTCCGCTGTTCGGAGATTTCTTTTTCTCCACACAGGTCTATTTATTTTGTAATTTAGTTATTTATTTATGTTTGTTTATTTTTTTTTTCTTCTACATAGATAATCTCATCCTCTTTATTGAACAATATTATTTACTTAGATTTAATAAGTGCTCACGTTCGGGCCTCAGTTTCGTATATCGCGTAATCTTCCTATCGTGTTAAATAACACATATTAATTCTGGAAGGAAATTTGCCAAAAAAAAAAGAGGAAAAGAAATAAGTCTGGTTTTATCGTTAGTTATTCCAGTGAATTTCGCGAGACAAAGCCCGAAGTGTATATACATATATATTTAAATATTTATAAGTACAAATTACAAGAGAGGAAGAAAATATTATTATTAGGGAAATGCTTGATTTTTGGATTTTTTTTGTTTCTTAGATTTATTAAAATTTTATTGATATTAATTACTGAATGAATTTGAATTGCGTTTATTTCTATATTGTATACTGTTTTTTTTCTCCTAACTATCCGTGTTTATTAGTAGGTGATCTTAATAATAATAATACAAATTACACGTTAGTTCTGTGCAATGTTTTCTGCCACTTGTAATGATCGGTGAAGGTTTTTATTTTTATACAAACTTTATTTTACGCACAAAGATTTTTATTGTATCTAGTTGGAATCTTTATATTTAAAGAATATATATATATTATATTAAATAAAAATTAATTATTAATCGAATTTGTTTCGTTTCTTTTTCGATGTTCGTCTATTCATCCTCTAATAAGCTAAATTTCTTAAATAGATCGTTGCATTTGCGGCAACTGCAAAAGCCTCCCTTCCTCCTCCCAATCCTAGCGCGCGTCGGCATCTTCTTCGGCTTTCCTCGCCTTGTGTTTAACGGTTTTCTTCCTTTCTTCATCACAGGTTTCTTCGTCTTTCCTCTACCTTTGTTCGGCATCTTCTTCGAGTTTCCTTTCGGTTGTGTTTGCGGCGGCTGCTGTTCTTGAGGTTTCGCTACGGTTTTCGCTGGACTAGTTGTGGGATTCATGCGATGATTAGATACGCGTTTCGGTATCAATCGATCTTTGATCCAATAGTAGTTGCCATTCCTCGAGACTATACCATTCGCCAGGCCGTATTCCAATGCATTTGATACGATGTTCAGGGCTTTACGTTTTCCTGCAAGGCAGTAATCCACTCGATCCTTGCTCGTGCGCGAACTGCAGTTTTGCACCTCCTTCGAATTGCTCTTCCTTTGACTCTTCTTTTGGGTTTGGTATGACTTCTCGCGATTGCTGGTCTCCTTCTCATTGTTGGTGGAGTTCCAATAGTTCTTGAGCTTCTGCAAGTAATGGATGACGATGTTCTCCCACGCGGTGCTTGTTTTCTTCTTGCGGGTGACCGAAGATCGGTTCGTGATTACCGTCGTTCCTGAGGAGTTGCTGCATCTGGATTTGTATCTGTATTGTTTCCTGAATCTCGGGTTCGAGAAGCTGCTCACCGATCGATGGTTGTGGTGTGGCATTCTCGTGTAAAATTAGTATGATAAAATAAAAAAAATGTATAGAAAAACGTAATTTATGTAACCATTTGTATTGACATTTACATGATTGGTTTTTGATTTCTGACAGAGTACACCTACTCGATTTAACATCTCTTAAATATTTCATAAAATTTTCAAAAGATATGAGAAATATGTCTTATTAACTAATATGTATACACAATCAAGGAAATTAAAAGAAGATATGATACCAAATTTGATATAATAAAAACATTAAAACCAAACGTTGATGATATTTTATTTTAACAACTATACAATTACGTAAACATTAATTTATTAATGTAATTTAAAGTTATTATAGACAAACACATACATTATACAAACATATTAGAAAAAATACATTGAATCCAAGTATTTTCAAATATACGACTTACAAACTCCCGGACATACGAACAAAATTCTAAAAGCTCTAACTTGTTACAAGGAGATATACAGTAATAAAAAAGTAACTGTCCAAACAAATATTGATAATTTCTTTAATAAAATATAATATTTTTGTTTCTTTTGTCATTTTTATTAAATAATTCCGATGTCTACATTGAAAAGTATATGTAAGTAAGTATTTTGTTTATTTTAATCTATTTTTTTAAATTTATGCTGTCAGTAATACGGAATTTAACATATATAAAAGTAAAAACTATGATAAAGTGTGGTAAGATAAGCATATATTATTTTTTTTTTAATTAGGCCGATTTACGAACAAATTCGACTTACGAACAACCCATTGGAATGGAATTAGTTCGTAAATTTGTACTATAATTGTTAAAATACTGGAATATTTGTAAGATGTCCAAATAAGTGTTAAAAGAAGTAATGAATATTAATGAAAATAATTGCAAATATACGTCAATATGCAATTTGAATAGTTTAATATTAATATAAAATAGTAATTGAATACAAAGGATTTCCGTTGGGACTTATTGAATTTTGAATATAATCAACAAATGTCATTTACATTAATTTTAACAAACAACATTGTTTTCAATTCATTTATAAAAATGCATGCATTTTTAACATTAAAATGCAATAGTTTACTTTAGAATCTGCAAAGTTAAATGTTACGACCAAAAAATGAAAATTGTTACCAGTAGATTTTTCACTCTACTGAACTTAATTATAATCAAATTAAAGAAGAAAAAAATATGTTACTATAAGAGCTAAGATGAATAGAATAACATTGTTCATTGTTTAAAAAGATCTAACAACATTTGTATATTTAACATTTCAACTTCATATAATAAATTATTGTTACATAATCATAAAAATTGTGATGTCATTTACTTTTAAAATATCTTTTTCTAATTCGAAAAACGTATATTTGGTTGCCTATAATAATTTGTTCATATATTAACTTTTATTGGAATATTACGTGATAAAATATAATTCCCTACATATTATTATTATAATAATAGATTTCCCAAAAGAAAATATACATAACTATAAGTAAGTTTACCAGTTATCGAATAGTAATCTATAAATAATAATAGAATGGGCGTAGTTCGAAAAACTTTTGGGAAACCCAAAATACAAATATGTTATATCATGATTATAATTAATAGTTTTACAAACATATTTAGAAACATACAAAAATACATTTAGTATTTATATTAAGAACAATTAACTCATTAATAAGTAAACAAATATGTTCAAAGGAATTTTAATTATATTAAAATTAACATTTTTTGCATTCTATACGCATAAAAAACAATATTATGTGTTATTTTTTTTACTATTTTAAGAAATAACCAATTAATGATTTGTCAATAATCATATGTATCCAATAAGTGAACGTCAATAAAAAAAATTAAATAAAAATTTAGAAAACTAGACTTTTACTATAGTTGTTGAATTAATTGGAAATACCTTGAAGACGCACGAAAGTGGTTTGATGTAAACGAGAGAAGAAAGAGATCGATCAATTAACGCCTATACATGGAATTCCGCTACACGCAGTTACGCGCTACTGGTTTGCATTATACGAAGGAATCATCAAGGGAATTCCCCGATTTCCGATTTAGTAAACAAATCGTATTTCCCCGAAACGTTGTCTGTCTATCTTTTTTTTGTGGCGCACTTTGCATGAGACGAACCAGGTTTTCACTGCAGATTACATCATGACCCCAAACATTTGGTAAGCGATATATATACGCTAATTTACATACCTATTCTGGGAAAGAAACTTAACACTCCATTGCGTTCACATTCACACCAGCAGTTGATTTATCAATATAGAATAATAATCCAAACCAATAATCCAATTTTTACTCATATTAAAGTCGTTTTTTTAAATTACAACTTTAACAAGTGATTAAATTGTTATTTAATGTCAGGATTAATTATATTTTATAATTAGTTTAAGTTTCGAAGAAGTTGATTATCGTTTATTTAAAAAAAAAACTGAAAATAATTGGACAACTCGTATTTTGAGATTTGCATGCGACGAAGTTTCTTCTTTTGTCTTTTGTCACTATCCAGATTAAGGTCAACCTCATTCATTTGCATCACTTTTTGCGATCATATTGCGAACATACGACTCTTGCATGTTCTTACCATAAAGGTCATATTATTATTTTTTGTTTTTAAACATACATGGTCGAAAAAAATGAACATTCTGATCATTTTCCTAGGGTCTGATTCCAACATGTTTCAATACGGTTTTAATGGAAGCGTGAATATTGCAATTAGTCGTAGATCGAACAATGTCATTCTGTTTTGTGAATGATGCTTGGTATAACAGGATTATCAATAGGTATTATGAAATTCCGGAAATTCTAGTTTCTGGTCCGTACGTGACTCAAAATCATTATTGTTTTATCGTATTGTGTCAAGTGCAATGCACATTAAGCTTATATACATGATTCAGTTTTTGTAACGTACAAAACATATTTATTTTCAAATATATTCGAAACACCTTGATTTCGTTCAAAATTATTCAATATTTTAGGGAAAAACTACGAAAATTGACAAAAACTCGTCAATTTTCAGCATTATTACTGAAAAACTACTCACAATTTGATTTTTCAATACTTGAGATAGTAATATTTGAAGAAATATAATTTGTTTTAACATTCTATTAATTTTGACAAAAATTACTATTTTTTCAATTTTATTGAAACAAACGGGAAAAACAATTTTTCAATATATTTTTTTAATTCCACCATATTTGAAAAATCATAATAAAATTTAACATATATGAAAATTCATAATTTAGTTGAAAATTTTATAAAACTTAAATATAATGTGATTTTGTTGGTCAAACAAAAATTTAATTTTTACCCGAAAATATAATAAAATATTTGCAATGTTGGTTTAAAATTGTACAAAACTTAATTAAAATATTTTTTTTCTGATATTTCTTTAGGTTAGTTGGAAAAACTAACTAATTATTACTGGTATCACTGAAACCCAAGATGCGTCATATACGAAGAAAATGCGGTAAGGGAATTTGCTACACGCTACGTTTCTAGAAATGTGAACCACGAGAAAACTTACTAAATATTTATTAAGAACAGATTGTAAATAAACGTAGGAAGAATGTAATGAAAAAAAAACTTTCTAAATTATGTATTGATCAAAATTGCTAATTGAATTAAATGTGTTTAATCACAAAGTTCTTAAGTTCTTTATGAGAGACTTAAAAAAGTCACATAATACGTATAAAACACAAACATTGAATAACCGAACTTCCGAAGGTGTGGAATCAAAATTTTGGAAAGTTATTATTAACATTCTTACAGGCCTGGGACAGATATCAATTTTTCCAAAATGTTTCCAAGCCTGGTGCAGATTTAATTGCAAAAGAGACCGGTGTATAAATAAAAGAGCGATTCTCAAAAAAAAAAAAAATATACATTAACATTAGCGAGGCGGGAAATCCGCGCTTTGATGGAAGGAGAGAGAGACCAGGAATCACGTCGTCCTTCACACACCGACTTATCATTCCGTGTTAAGAGCGTGCTACGAAGGAGTACCAGACCATTCATCGGCCGATATTTGGACTATGCAGGCACGTCACAATCAGCCAAGTCCAAATTTGAATACGAAAGACAATAAAAGCAAGAGCAAAAGTCGGAAACATGAAGCGAGTGTCGAACGTCGTGTGTTTTGTGGTTCTTCATACTTTCTTGGTTTTGCAGCACGCGGAATGCCTTGATAAATGTAAGTAATCTTAAATTATCTTTTGAAGTTTTTTTTTTGTTATTGCTAAAAAGAACTCTTACTTCATTTAAGTGCAAGGTCAATAATATACAACATCACTTAAGTAAACTGCATATTCCTGTATAAAAACATCAAATGTAGCTTAAAAATTAACAAGTTATTTCAGAACAACAATATTCTTATTATGCATTCACAACTTTTCAAATATTATTTAATTGTCTGTAATAGATTTTAAAAAAACATATATGTAAAAAGTTTTTGATTTTATTTTGAACATTATACAATTTCCCATCAGAAGAACAAGTTTTTTTTTTGTTATTTTAAATTGAATTATGTGCATAGCGAAATGCATGCGAATAGGTCATAAATTTTATTAACATTGAGTTACAAAAGAAACAGAAAAATGTTCTTTTTTTTAATATTGTTTTCGGTATTGAACGAGGATGTAGCGTCATAACAAAACGACGATTAATTTTAATCAACTGAAGGTCAACAGATTTTTTCCTAAATATGTCAGATGCTTATTTTGATCAATTAAATCGAATCCAAAAGTAACGATATTTGCGTTATGATTAACATCTTTTGTTATGCAATTAATTACTTTGTAATGTAAATGTATATAAATTATTGGTAATTGCTATCATTTAAGATTGTGAACGTTTTTACTATTATTAAACAAATGATGTTTGGAAATATATGTTAAATAATCACAATTCCATTATTGTTTTGAAAATTTGTTGCCACTTTGTCTAGAATGAAGATCGTCCTTCAAGGATGCATTAAAATATATACATAAATGTTTTTATTGAAAATTCTGAAATAAAATTTGAAGGAATTATTGTGTTGTTCAATAATTTGAAAATATTTATTGTAGTATAACTTTCACAAAATGTATAATTAGCTATTTTTTGTTAATTACAAAAAGTGGATGATCGCACTTTCATGGTAATTTTTATTAATATACCTGTTAATCAAGTAATCAATTATTTTTACGATGTATTTAAGCTTTACGAAAGTAATCCAGTTTGTGTCATTATTGTGTGTTTATAATTAAAGGCATATTTTTGTTTAATGATGAGCTATAATTTCAATGTCATTCAACATAATAATACCAAAACGGAATGTTTATGGTCAAGTAGAGAAAGAAAACTGTAATTATGTTCACATTTCAATTTCAAGCTAGAAATCGATTTGTTCGTTCTTTACCTTCGAAAACAATACGAAATGCTCTTTCTGAGAAGCTAACATTGACCGTCGTTAAGTAATACTTAAATATAGAACGGTTTTGCTTCGAATTTGGTAATAATGAGTTCCGTAAACTGAAATCTATATGAAATCGACAATGTATCACGATGTGATATTTAACACGTCGACAATTTACAAAATATTATAAGAATATATATATTTACCATTTGTTTGTATCATTTCAATGTTGTGATTTCAAAAGAAATTTATTTTTTCAAATGTTTAAATACTTAAAAAAAATGAAATAATTTCAGTTTACATTTTTCATCTCAATAACGATTTTCAAATATTTAACTTTTTTTCATCAAATGTTTGTACGCGATTAAGAAAAATTAATTATGTAATTAAATTATAATAAAATAATGCAAAAATATGAACAAAAAAATCTATTTTTGTGTTATATTTATAAATGCATTAAGAAAATTAAAACTTTCTATTTCCAAGTTTCAATTTATTTTTTGACAGCAAAAACATATTAAACTATGCACTTATGTAATTACTATACTATAATTACTTTAGTTGTCGGGTGTTAATCACAATGTAATTACAACAAGTAAATGACACGTATTATCATTAGTCAGAAAATAATTCATAAATGCAGTATTTCCATTCTCATTAATTGAAAATTACATATTTCTATAAATATATTAATTACTAAATAAAATAATTATATAACATATTTTACTGTATTTTTGGATTATAAAAACAAATATTGACATTTTATTGAATCACACTTTTATCTATAAAATATTGGGAATTCTACTATACAGTAATATGCATATATAAACGCAATGTAAATACAGTAATTTATGATCTTGGTATTGCAGACATGAATTTTCTTGAAATGAATACACTCATATTTAAATGGGAACTACTCTATCTATCAATGTGCATACAATGGATGAGTCACATTTTGAGATTTGTAACTTTAGAATCTATTAACACCTTGATTATGCACTAAGTAATTATCCTAAATAACTTGGATTTTTTGGAACATATGTTAGATCATATTTGTTAGTAATTGTTAATAACATGACTAAATTTAGATTTACTATTTCTTTACTTATTTATAAATAAACGAATTAAAGTTATAATAAAGATATTTTTATATTAAGAATAAAAAACATATTTTTACTTTTTAATTAAGAATTTTAAGAATTGTGGTAGCTGTATATAAAATTACATGGCAGAATTCACTTTCTTCTTTTCGAAACACCGTAAAGTATTAAATATCTCGGCTATCCTTGAATAATGTATTCATTTCAACGGTGTCTAATGTTTCGTAGAATTAACCTAAATATGTTCTAGTAATTAATCAGATTATTAATAATGAAATGTGCTAAAATTATCTATATTTGTTACTAAATTCATAGAAATAAAAGATGCATTTCCGGCAAAGATTATTTTTAATTATGAGAATGTATAAACAGATATAATCTGTAAATTTAATTTGTTTTGTGAACTTGGATATGTTTGTTTTTGTTTTGCTATTTTTTTTTACAAAACAATTCTCTATTCTCTTGGCGTTATATGAATGTCATCAATAAACAAGCATTGCAAAATATGATTAACCAGTTGTTATTTCCAAGATCACGGGAATTAGAGACATGTTCGTATGCTGTAACGTAAAACAATCATAACACATTTTACATACTCGTTTCCATTATACATTTTTTTAAATTTAATTAATTTCAAATTTATATATTTTGTTTTTATAATTAAACAACATTCAATTAATAAATTAGTGTTTTTTTTTCTTAAGATTTTTACTATTTTTTAATAATTTATTAATTCATTTGTTTTCTGTTAGACAAAGACATATTTTACATAATTTATTGAGCAATTTTTCAGAATTATTAAATCACTTTCCTAATTCATAGTTTTCATTGTATTTATGAATTTACAATATTAAATCGAGTATTTTTTTGCTTTATGGATGAGTTTAAGTTGTTTTCCAGAATCATTAATTTCATGTACAGATTACACTCGCTTAACGAGCGTCGTTTCGCATAACGAGTGACGATAAGAAGAGAAGTCCCGATTGCGCGCCTGTTATATCATTTTTAAAACTTGTGTAAAAATCCGGAAATTTTGGAGCGGATTAAACTCGTTCCATTGTATTATATTGACTATAAATATTATAGGCAAATGTTGTTGCAATTTAAGTCGAATTGGTTTACTATTATGGTTCTGGTAAATTGCAAGTAATCATATATGATCTGGAGAGTAAAAGGTTAATCGAATTGCCAAAAAAGGTTTGCAACTACTTTCTTTCATTTCCGGATTTTGGAAAGTGACCCCGTTTCTCTCACAAAAAGATAAGTTAATACATTCAAACTATATACTAAATTATACCATTAAAAACTGCATTTATGTGCTTATATAATGTAAATTATTAACTTCTGAATAGTTTTAGATTTTATTCAACAAATATTCAAATGATGTGGACTATCATTTATAAATTACAGCTATACCTTACTTAGTGCGGATTCAGAATAGTACGGTTGGAAAATTTCAAAACAAAGTAAACTCTTTTGCGTTGATTATTTTTATGCGTTTTTAACTCCAGAGGCCAGAAATGTTTGTAGACCCAACAATTTTTTTGACAACTGAATCAGACAACTTTGTCAACTGAATATACATCCGTTGGCGTGGCCTATCAAGATTCATCCCTTGACACACCAATTAAATTAAATGGTGATTCCTCTTTCCTTTACATTTTCTAAAAAAATATAATAATGCCTTACCAGGCATGTTCAAAAGGTGGTATATTGCATGTACCACCGCATCTCAAAGAGTTAAAGACTTGATTAGTCAGGTTTCAAACAGTGCGGAATATTAGCGGAAACGATTACCCGCCCTATGCGAGGTTTTACTATACAGAGGAAAATGAATAGTAAGAAAAATGACTCGCTTAACGAGCGACGCTTTGCATAACGATTTGCGATGAAAAGAGAAGTTCCGGAATGCGCGCCTGCTACATCATTTTTAAAACTTGTGTACACATATTATGTGTACTTTTGGACATGTTTTACTATACGAGTAAAAATCCGGAAATTTTGGAACGGATTAAACTCGTTAAACAAGGTTACACTGTATTTAGTTTTAGTAGTTTCCTCATAATGATTGTATTTGAAACTTTGTTGTTAACTTCTGTTGTATTTATTCTTAAAATTACTAAATTTTTAGAATTGAATAATAATAATAATAAGTAGATTACATAAAATTAAGCAAATGATTACATAATTATTAAAATAGCAAAATTAAGGTGAAAATCCATTACGTTTTGAATAATATGAAACCAGTAGCGTGAAATTAAGTTTGAATGAATTCATATTATACAGTCGATTACCATCTAATATTTATTTAAACATAAATTATTAATCTATGCATTACACATACGCTATTTTTGTACACGCAAATGCATTATGTACTTTCAATAAGAATATAAAAAAAACGTAATTTAGTTTTGCAAACAACAACAAAAATAACTTTTAGGAATGATTGTTTTCAAAATCAAATTCGTGTTTATAGTTAAATAATTAATTGTCACAGGGATTTTAATATAATTTAATATTTATTTTAAGATAAAAATAATTTCAGTAAATTTGTTTTCGATTTATTCTCAAGATTTTTTCAAGGATGTTTATACAATGCTAGGTATTGAGTAAGTAATAGCTGGAATAGCCTTTGCTTGGCATTTATTATAAAGACCAGAAGCTTAATCACTCATTTATGTTTTCCTGTTATTTATTTACTTTGTTGAAATTAATTGATGGAATTTATTATTTTTGTTATAGTCTTATGAACTAAATTATTTTTTTATAAATTATTAAAAATTCGATATTTTTTTTGGTTAAATGAAATTTAATGATATTATTTGAAGCTAAATTATACTAAATTCTTTAATATAATAAAACCTGAACTTAGGTTTTCAAAAAAATATATTTTTTATTGTGTTATGAACTATTTTTTTTTAAATTATTGTCTATTTTTGTTTATAAATTTGTATTTTTTGTAATAACATTTTTGACGAATTAAAAATTCGATTTTTGTTTCTTAAATGAAATTTAATGATATTAATAATTTAATTGAAGCTATATTATACTAATTTCTTTAATATACTAAAAGTTAAGGTTTTCAAAAAAATCTTGTCTTCAACTTATGAATAATTAAAACGAAAATGGTTATTTTTTGTATTAAATCGATAATTGTAATGAAAGATTAATTACGTGGAACTATTGTAAAAAAAAGACCATAAAATTAGTTAAGTCTTAAATAAACGTCAATTTATTTATCCTGATAAAGCCATGCGTGATGTAATTAGCTCTTAACATCATTAGACTTTACTGCGTCCCGCTGCGACCGCGGTGTTTCGTTTATATCACAAATTATGAACGTTTCTTATATATTATTATTTGCGTTACGTAATAACCGTAATTTTTTGCCCCGCAATAAGCACGTAAGTGGATAAATAAATTAATTCAGCGGAGCGCAAGTGTCTGAATGTAATCGGAGCCCCGAAGGTATGACCTTCGATCGTACTCTCAATTTAATGTTTGAAATATGACTTATTAATAATAAATAACATACAGAAATGTTCTAAGAATCGAAAAATCGAAACCAAAACGATGCAAAGCAGAAACATTGATTAAGAGGAAACCATGAATTATGCAAAGGTCAATAAATTGCAAAATATTCGACCTTTACACACGTTATTGTTTCAAATAATAAGTGATGAACATTGATGTGATTTTTAAACGTTAATTAGCTTTAGTATAGTTTCCTTTTAGTACTTAAAAACTGTTACGTAAATTCGTATTTTTTTTATAAATATATATATAAACTGTGTGTTTATGTGAGCGGATGTGAACATCGGTTAATTAATGACCGTAGAAAGTCGGGTTGGGAAATGGTTGGATCCTCTCGTCCCGATTTTTCTTCAAACAATCAATTGCGTAACGCGATTGCAGTTTCGTTTACTTATATGTTGCGTAATACGTAGGAGACACGAATCGCACTTCAAATGCAATAACTGTATCAGGCATAACGTTATTGGAACTAATTGAGTAATTTATGACTAGGATTTGTGAAGGTTATGAAGTCATTTTTGTTAAACTCAATCAACCAGATGATTAATTATATATAGGTAACTCATGTTAGTTCTTTATTTCATTTATTAAATAATAATCAATAAACATTTTCATTTTATGAATTAAAATATTAAAACACTTACAATTTTTCATTCTGAATAATTAATACAGGGTGGTCCAATTCAACTACAACCAACTTAAAACTACTATAACTTTCGAACCAATGGCAATGCTGTGTCCATATTTTGCGTAATGATAGATGATTTTATTTTTTACAAGCCCGAGGAAGCATTTGCATCTCAGTTTTTTGGGAAAAAAAATATCCGTGATAGAATTCAAACACAATAGTTTGATAGCCCTATATTTGAGTGGAAAACTAAAAGTGGCTATTGTTAGAGTGAATAAATCTTTTGTGTCACGAACCATAACATATTATAGCGAAGCTAGTAGTATTACAAAATCCTATTTTGGAGGTCGGAAAAATCTACATCTTTGATAGAAGTGGTTCGGAAAGTTAAGGCTCAAATTGGATAAAATTCGCGACGCAGTGGAAGACAAATGGCTACTCAGCTGAACATATCGAAAATATCTATGCAACAAATACTCAAAATTTCACCGATGTTAAAAAAAATTAGGCTCGATAGAGCGAAGGAGCTGTTGCGCTTGCACGAACGCAGCCAATTGCCAAACATCGTCTTGTCTGATGAGAAAAATTACCCAATTGAGAAATTCGTAAACAAACAAAATGATCGAATTTACTTAGAGAAATGTCAAACGAAAATTTAGGCATTCGAATGGCCACAAGAAGTCAAGCACTACCGTTTGTGATAGTTTGGGAAGCTGTGACGGTCGATAGTCGCTCTCCGTTGATGTTTTTGGACCGTGGCGTCAAGGTTAATGCGAATGTTTATCACGAAAAAGTTTTGGAAGATGCTCAGAAGCCGTGGGTAACCAAACATTTCAGTTAGAAAGAGTGGACGCTTCAAAAAGATTATGTAGAAAATACGCGAAAACCAACAATGGCTGAGAGAAAACGTTCCAAACTTCATTTCGACCACACAGTGGCCTCCACGGTGACCAGATGCAAATCCGCTCGACTTCTTGGATTGAGGCATTTTACAATGTCAGAACTAAAAAATACCACGGTTTTGAAGTGCTCAAGATAGCCCTTCTTCGTGAATGGTTGAAGATTCTGCAGGTTCACTTTCGTGCACCGTGCGACTCGCTTGTCGACCAACTCAGAGCGATAGTTTGCGCTAGAGGTAAAAAAATTTAAATGAATTCGAAAAATTTAAATGCTTTCAAACATTTTTTGATTGTGGTTCAATAAAATCCAATTTCAAATAAAAAAAATGCAGCGTTTTGAAAATTGCAGTTCAATTGGGCCAACCTGTATAATCCATTGTAAAAAAAATAATTGCAATATTTGATTTAACTCAATTTTAAAATGTCGTCTTAAATAAATTACTTTTAAAAATATTGAGTTTTGATATTTTATAATTAATTAAGTGATATTTAAAATCAATCTTGAAACAAACATGTAGTCACGTTCTTCAGATTATTTTAATAACAATATTAAAATTTAAAATGTTGCTTTGTAGTGTTATTTGAAATCGGCATTTGAAACAAACAATTAAGTTTATAATAAGGTTTGAAGTGTGACATTTTTAGTTTTTCAGATTTTTTATATTTTATGCAGAGTTTATCTTAATACTCGCAAATCTTCTCAAAATTACAAAGTAATAATTTCAAATTGTTGCTATGGAAACAAACACACTTATACTAGTAAACGTGACTAATTAGAGATATTTTTTAATAATGAAACTTACTAAAAACCTTAAATTTTCAAACAATTAACAAATGTAAATAAAATGTATAAATTAAATATAAATAAAATAAAATTGACGTCGGCGTTGGCTTTCAACTCATTTGTTTGTTTTTAAATTTGTTTAAATTTATATAATAAATCTTTATAAGAAACTTATAATTCACAATGATTGTTTTTTTTATGTAATGTTTGGTAAATTAATTTGGAAAGGTCATAAGATCATATGATGCCAAGGCCGAAATAGTAAATGACTCATCAAACTTCATTTATTATTTATATATGTGTCGAAGAAGTTATTTTAATTTTTGGGATTAATTAAAATTATTTTTTTGTTACAGTTCGAGTATGTGTGGTAGATGGCAGAGGTGGCTTTAAAAGGGCTGCCAGGTATTGTCCAACGTTGGATAAGGCTGATAGCAAGGTCGAGTGTGTTGTAGGAATGGATAGGTAATGTCATACTTTCATCAAAGTATCATCATTTTTTTTTTAACTTTTTTTAATATATCAAGGTTGGATTGCCTGAGGAAGATTTCTAAAGGAATTGTCGATTTTTCCGTCTTCTCTCCAGAAGATATAGTGACCGCCACAAACTCAGAAGTAGAAGTATTACTTACCAATGAAATGCGCTACTCACAAGGTAAATATTTAAAACTATAAAAATATCACTGTTGCTTAATATTACTTTTTTCAAAATTGCCAACGACTTTAATTTTATTAAATGAAGAAACAATTGGTTTCTATGACAACGTCAATTTTTTATTGTTCCATGGCTGGATGTGTTTTAATTAAACTTTTCAAATGTACCTCTTTTTTCGTAGAAAAATATGAATATGAAGTCGTGGCTGTGATAAACGACGAGTCGGGTATTAAGTCGAAACATGATCTCAGGAACAAGAACTTTTGCCATCCTGGTTACGGTTACGAAACCGATTGGACTGATATTTTAGCAAACGTGAGTGGTTTCGGATTGAAGCGATTCGATTTGGTACTAATCCTAACATTAGTTTTTAGAGGCTTCCATCGTTCCTCAAACATGTAATACTAAGCTAACCATCACCGAAAACCGCATCAGCGCAACCTCGAACTACTTTAAACAAGCGTGCAAAGCTGGTCCATGGGTGAACGATCCCATCCTCGATGCAGAACTGAAGACGAAGTATCCTAATCTCTGCGCACTCTGCCACAACCCAAACAGGTGTTCAACAAACGACAAGTACTGGGGAAGACGTGGACCACTGTTCTGCCTCACAGATGGATATGGAGATGTCAGTTGGGCGCGTCTAGACGATGTTAAAATCCATTTCGGTATCACTCCAGGAGCCAAGATCATGGCACCGGATGGTTACAGCTTCTTGTGCCAGGATGGAACCACAATGCCAGTAAGAGGAAACGAGAAACCGTGCGTCTGGGTGGTCAAACCATGGCCAGTAATTGCTGCCAGAAGGTTAGTATTAATATTAGAGTTATTATTAAGTAACTAAATTGATTGTTCTTGTTTTTCAGGAAACGAGCGCAGGAGGTGCAGGACTTCATCAACTCCATCAACCAGCACGATCCGGAAATGTGGGAGTCGGCTTTACTAAGTTTAATCGAAACTTTTAAACAGGAAATCACACCTTTGAGACCTGTGGAGCCTATCGAGAGTTTTCTAAATAACGCGCCTGGTTTTCTGAGCGCCAACAGTTTTACGGGATGTCATCCTCCAAGAACTGTTCGAGTCTGTACCACAACAAACGTTGCTAATGCCAAATGCGCCTGGATGCGTGAAGCTGCTACAGTTTATGGTGTGGAACCAGACTTGGATTGCTTAAGAGCAGCTAACATTACCCATTGCATGCAGGCTATTTCAAATGGTGCTGCAGATTTAGTAATTACATCTGCTGATCACGTAGCTACAGCTCAAAAGTAAGTACGAAACTTATTTTTAAAACAATGTTTATCTAATATCACGAAATTTGTAGGAAATATAATTTAACCACGTTGTTCTACGAGACTGTAACTAATGATAATAAGTATATAACTGTGACAGTTGTGAAATCTGGATCAAGCTACAAGACGTTGAGCGACTTGCGAGGAGCGAAAGCATGCTTCCCTAAATATGATGGTATTGCTTGGAATTCTGTTTTAAAGTATCTGAGCGATGAACATCTTTTGGATTCATGTCCATATGAAGCTGGTATGGCAGAATTCTTCGGCGACAGTTGCGTTCCTGATTTACCGAAAAACTCTTCTAAGAGTTTAAAGGCTTTGTGTCAGGATTACCATGAAGGCGAATATGGTGTTCTTAGATGTTTGGAACATGCGGATGTTGCTTTCCTTTCCAAGAATAGTTTCGAAAAATACTTTAAAGGTAAGATTTTTTATTATTTTATTATATTAACGATATTCAAACTATATTGATTTAAGATATTATATCACTACAGATTCAAACTTTATCTTTTTGAGTTTAATGTAAAAATAATAGTTGAAATGATGTGATGACTATTTTTAAATAACAATGATAGTGACAGTTTGTCATTGATTTTTATTTTTATTTTAGATCCTAAGGAGATAAGTAACGCGAAACGTGAGAGCTTCAAGGTTCTGTGCGAAAATGAAAAGGACGATTGTTATCTCAGTTGGGCGCCGATTGGTCATGCTATGGTTTCCAAAAATCTTTCCGATATGGCTAAGAATGATGCCCTTGATGTATTCCTGCAGCTGGACAATTTATTCGGCAGAAACTACAAAAGTGTGACAGCTCCATTCAGCCTGTACGGATCTTTCGACGGGCAAAACAACGTGCTCTTCCACGATGCCACACAAAAGTTGCGCAACGTCCCGGTATACAAGAATACGGACATGATGAAGAAGGAATACAACAGTATATTGAGTAGTCTCAAGGAATGCGAAGCAGCTGGTGGTGCGAATCGCTCGACTGCGATATCGATTTCTCTCATGCTCGTCCTGTCTGTATTGTTAGTCTTTAGATGAACTGTATCAAAGCAACCACATTTGTATTATATAAACGCTGTGATAATACATTTTTATATTAATTAAGTATACCGGTATTGATTATTTCAACCTGCGTGCAGCCTTGCATAAAATGTATTCCACCCTCCTCCGTCCTATCGATTATTCCGTGAAACACATACACACGCAGGTTTAGTTGCTGTCCTAAATACCGTCAGAACACACAACAAATGTCAGGGCACGAGTAACGTTCTACTCTATGTCTACAAGGAAACAGGTAAGAGTATTCAAATGATCTGCGTGTTAGTTTCAAGCGTATCTTTGTAGAATGTGGTTAAGAAACTTAAAAAGCCGGAGGAAAAAGAGTCAACGAACGAGCGGGATAAGACCAAGAAAGATGAAAAGCTCAAGCCGAAACTTGCATCGCAAAGTCCGAAGGATCCGAAGCCAAAAGTTAAGCCTTCGTCGCACACCTCCAGGACAGAATTAAAGCCAAAGCCTTCGAAAGTAGATGTAAAATCAAAACAATCGAATGTAGATGTAAAACCAAAACCTTCGAAGACCGCGACGGCTGTTAAAGTGAAGCCTTCACCGAAAACAACGAGGACGGAAACGACTGCTAAACCGGCAATCAAGAGAAAAACAACCAGGAGCCCGCTAAACAGCAGTCGAGTGGTTAAATCAAAGTTTTTCCCTACGAAATCCATGTACGCGAGCGCTCTTCAAAGCCGTGCATCATCTCCAATCCCAAGAAGTCCTGAACGACCCCGCACCGCGACCTTGCGCAAAGGTAGCATAGTTAACATGAACATAGCTGGACCAGACATTCCCAAAGCGCAGGCACACGCGGAACCAGAAGATGATTACGAAGACGATTTTGATTCCTACAATTCTGACTTCGAGGATTACGAATCTTCTTCGTCAGCATCGTCATTGCCTAGTCAAGTTGAAACGGAATCTTCGGATTCCGAAGACCAACCAACCACGAAATCTCAAGTTGTTGAAGATGAGAAGAAACTGGATTCCGGAAATTTCGATTTACCGGAAGAAAGTAAACACAAGCCAATGCTGGATGACATATTGGAGACCAAAACGAATCCGGCTTCACTCTCTGACGAGGGCTTCGAAGAGACCAAATCTTTGCAATTCATTAATTTTTTGGATGCTAGACGGAAACAGCAGAAGCAAAAGGCGGAACGAAGACGCAGCAGACGCGGCGAAGAGCTGATGAGTATGATACGATTGGATCATCAGAACTTCACGCTGTTCGAAATCGCACCGATTAGTTACGACACTTTCATAAAGTCGTTTGGAGGTAAAAACAACGTGCAGGCTTCGTCGCAAACGGGCGATGATTGGATCGATGAACAAGTACAAACCGATTACATTGGGAACAGTAACAAGTGGACGCAATTTCCTAACAAGTTTGCTCAATTCGAAAACCTAAGTAAGTTTAAGGAGGAGATCAAGGGCTCCGGAAGTGATGAAATTACTGCTGGAGAAGTAAATGTCATTTATAACGAATTCAGACTGAGCAAATTCCTTCGACAAAGAGTTCCGGATGTTCTTGATCTGCTGAGGAAAAAGGAGAAGCCGCCGGAGGTTTCGGAGAATTTAGGATTTAGCGATGGTTTTCGTAAATTGTATTTCAGTTTTTCGGAGGGTCGCCAAGTGAATTGCTTAGAGTTTAGTGAGGATGGGAAATTGTTGACTGTTTATGGATGTAGATCAGATGATTTACGGAGTATCGGATGCATTTGGGAGAGCGATGAACCTGTTGAGGTCTTCGCTGAGTATGGTTCAGTGAGTTGCGTCACTTTTGCAAAGGAAAACTCGAAAGTGATATTCGCAGGATCTGAAGATGGGTAAATTAGTAATTTATTATTTGTAGCTACTTTTTTTATTATTATATTATTATAGAGCAATTGCTGTTTGGGATTTGTCGCAAGTTCATCGAATCGAACACTGTTTACCGTCCGATGATGACGACGCACGTGTGGTGATGCAATTACCTAATTTCACATTACCAGCATGTACGATGAATTGCAACAGAGTCAATGCTATCAAAACGTATCGTAATGAAGGTTCACAACAGGAATTCGCTTCTTCCGCTCAAGTAATTATTTAACCCATAATTTTATGCAAAATTTGCAAAATACACCGTTACAGGTTGCAGCCCTTTACGAGAACGGTTTCTTGATGATATTGGGAGTTATCTACAAACCTAATATAGGTATATCTCTGGTCAAGAACGTCTCCCTTTCGTTGACCATGCAAATCAATATGCAATGTATATCAATGGTAGCATTTTCGAACCAAATTTATATTGCCACAAATCAAGGCCAAATTCTGCACAGCACTTCTGCAGGTGTTAAGAAATCATTTTCTATTGGATCAATTAGCGAAGTGACATGTTTGGACCTTCATCCCTACTGTTCGGATTACTTTCTAGCAGGATTCAGCAACGGTTGCATTTCGATATTTTTCAAACTTAAGCGGAGGCCGTTGATGACTCTGCAGGACGACGAGGATATGGAAATACGCCAAATCCAGTGGTCCCACAACAAGCCATGCTCTTTTTACGTTTTGTGCAATAGAGATTTAATCACCGTTTGGGATCTGGCTATCAGCGATTTGGTGCCAATCCAAACAACTGCATATGGAATTCCAATTAGATCTATGAAAATTCACAAATCATCGATGGTGATTATTGAAGTTACTTAGATTTGTATTGGTTTTGAGTGAGTGTTTGTTTTTTAGGCTGTAGCGACCGTTGATGGTCCATTGAAGTTACACACTTTGAAGGAGGACCGGACGCGTTTTGATGAGGAACTGAAGATGTTCAAGAACTACCTGAGACGTTTGTAACTGTTAACTATTTACACTCGATTTGTTATATAATATTATAATAAAAAAATGACATGATGATAAACAAAGCGTTTTCATTATTCAAAAATGATTGATGCGAACGTGTCAGAAGTGTCAGGCGCGGTTTTGTGTAATAATTAATTTTTTGAAAATGAATTTGAAACATGTCCACACCTGGATGTAGCTGCGCGGACGAATCGAAACCAAATCAAACTAGCAGCAATCCGAAATTACCGAGCTTCCTTAACCAGGTCCTCTACTCACTTCAATCCCTCCTGAGCCAACCCAAGTACCGTTGCGGCGTTTCCCTGAAGACCTTGGCCAAATTCATGAAGTGCACGTACAATTTGTCAGGCGACGTCCTCAGCCAGGTGGAAACTTCGATGCTTCAAGCAGCGAATAATGGTCTTGTCTACGAGGCTAAGTCCAAATATTTCGTGTTAGGTGCCATCGCTAAAGTCCAGCAGTGCGACAATCCGTGCAAACGGAAAGCTTTAGCAGAGGATACAATGTCCGTTTTCATGTATAAATCTAACGTAAAGTCAACGTGCGGCCGGAAGAAACGGAAGAAGAAGTGCAAAGGCGATCTTCTGGATAGGAGCAATACGAGCATTCTGAATCTTCTCACGAAGCTGGAGTGCGTTTTGAAGGAGAGGAACAAGAAACCCTGCGATAAATTGTACGTCTCAAACCTGCAGATGGCGAATATGCGCGCCGCTGAGAAACCTTGCTGTCTGAAGCCAAATCGGAATCGGAAGAAACCTTGCAAAGATAATGAATCCTCAGATAGTTCGAAATGTTCACCTAAATGTCCTCGGAAAAGAAAAAAGAAATCGTGCAAGAAGGTTTAAATAAATCAATAAAACGATATTCTCTTATCCTTGCATTATTTATCTACTTTAAGTATTTAAATGGTTAACGTAGAATATCTGTAGGTCAATTATACCATAACTGAACTGCAATTAGTACTAACAGGTGTTCGATAATAATCACTTTAAAATTCTATTTTAGTATGTGGAAATACTAAATCGATTTTATATTAGTTGAATATGTACAATAAATACCAGTTTAAAATATCTCTTCATACTTATTTAAAATAACAAAATTAGTAAAGTTTTTGATATATATTATTGATACAAAGAATGAGAATAGAATCATTATATAGTTACAATATATACAAATCAATATGTTATAATTAATTAATTATTGTATTTTATTTATTCGAATCGTTTATTTAAAATACATCCTGTTCCACACATTGATAATTCTATGTGTATATTTAGTTGCCTATAACAATTTAATGAAATTTCAAATATATTATATCTTTTATATTATTGAAAGACAAATATTTAATATACTTTCAAGTACCATAAATATATGTAAATTAAATTATGAAAATAATCTGTAAACTTATATTTTAAAAAGTGATCTAAAAATAGTTAAAATATACCTTATATTTGTATTTAAATTTATTCATTTTAAAAATTTAGTAAATATTCAGATTGTTGACTTTTTACTCTTATGTAAAATAGGTAGGTAGGTTTAAAGTTATTCTTTAGTATTTTTTATATAAATTAGATTTTTTTATTATTTGGAAAGTTTAAATGCAAATTTAATATCTTTGTTGATTAAAGTCTTCTAACGAAATCGTCTAGAAACGCTAATGACTACAACAAATACACGAGAACTTTAAAAACTACATCGTTTATATCCATTAAGCAAACAGTAAATAGTAGCTTACATAATTTCTCGATTGGTTTTTCCTATAAACTGTATTTTTTTATATAACTAAATGGATGTTACTTTGTTGCTTATCAGGAAAAGGCAAATACATTGTAGTATCAGATAAAACACGTGTCAATAAACTCTTAGTCGTAAAATACTTTATATGCAAATCGGATTTAAACTCATTGCGAATTTCGCAATCTCTGCGCTCCGACTAATCTCCAAAATTCCACGCGAAACCCAAAAAACAAATACATTAGATCAAATTAACCTAATTAATTGCTTCTTTTTAAAAATATATTCTCCTCACTGACGCTGCAATAAAATTGGGCGTTTTGTAAGAAATCAGGTCTAAAAATAAACAAACGAGTACGCAGTAAACAAGCGAGGTTCTGGTTAGTAGGAGAAAGCCGTTCGCATCGAGTCTATGCTCGAAATGCTAAGGATAAACTGTATTTAAAAAGCATTAAGCAAACACTGGAATCGATAAGATTTTCCTTTTGTCGTCTAGCGGTTCCATCGTTATTATTCTTTTTTTTATACTCTGCGGGACAGTGTTATCGAAACAGCAGCTGATAACGTGCCAGATAATGGATGTAATAGTGTCTTTCAGCTGGATTCGATTCAAGTGCGAGGTCTGAGCCGGTCGTGCCAGAAAACGAAAAGGAAATTAGAAGAAAAATGTAAGTCCGAAAATAAGAACTTTAGCACCAATTTTCACGCAAACAAAACAAATATCGAAATTTGCAATTAACGCGTATATAACAATAATCGCTCGAGATATAAAAGTTATCACTTGGTAACAATTCAAAACATAAATAATGTATGAACAGTTGAAAAAATATGGATAAGCATTAATTAAATATTATCTTAGCAATGTCTGATAAAATTACTTACTTCATTTTTTTTATATATTACATATACGAAATAGTTTAGCAATTGTTTATAGTGTTTGATATAATGATAATAAAATATAGTGTAATTATAAGTGAGTAAATTAGACAAATCACAATGCAATTTAATTACAACAAGATCAACACTTGTTACTTATTGTAGATGCTTCATCTCGATTACTTTTTTTTTACTCTCTATATAACATTGAGATAAGATAGATAAAGTAATTAAGCTTAACATTTAGATTTTTAATCTTAGCGAAACTTGATGCGACGCTCATTAAGTGGCAATAAAAATGTGTTCCGTTTGTCGAGATTTTGACGAGATGTAGTTGTTCTTTGATCTTACTCGTGTCCTGCAGGTAAAACACCATTGTCTTATATAAATTAGCTTGTTCGAAAAAGTCATAATGTTGAAAATGACATAATTTAGTTTTGTTCGTAGTCATAATTTTGATCATTTAAAAAATATTAAAAGCAGCAGCAGCTTCGTAGATCAACAAGTATTTGCATATCAAAATAAGTTGTTATTTCAGTGTTACTCATTATTCGCATTGACTCTTATGACCTATGTGTAAATAATTAGTCTGTCAATACTTGTTGTTTTATTAAAACATCAATAACTCTTTGGTATTTTATAAAAATAAAACAAGCAAATACAATTAACAAATAAGAGATAAACCTCCTAAAAATTATAGTTATTGCTATACAAAAACATGTTTACAGTTTTTAATTGAAAGTTAAGCATTTTTATTGCAATTTGGTGACCAAAACATTTTTTCAACTTTACAACAACTGACAAATCTTAACTTTATTCAACTTACATTCATTCAATATGCAATACTTTATTGCTCGTCATTCGCATTGACTCTTATGACCTATGAGTAAATATTTAGTCTGACAATACTACGTTTTATTAAAACATCAATAACTCTTTCGTATTTTATAAAAATAAATATTTATTGATAGTCAAAAACATGTTTACAGTTTTTAATAGAAAGTTAAGCAAATTTTGTGCATTTGGGTGACCAAAACAATTTTTTAACTTTCCAATAACTAACAAATCTTAAATTTATTCACTTTATATTCATACAATATTCAATACTTCATTACTCGTTATTCGCATTGACTCTTATTAAAACATCAATAACTCTTTGGTATTTTATAAAAATAAAACAATTAATATATAAAATATAAACCTACTAATAATTATAGTTATTGCTAAAAACATGTTAGCAATTTTTAATATAAAGTTAAGCATTTTTATTGCGATTGGGTGATCAAAACAATTGTTCAACTTTCCTACAACTAACAAATCTTAACTTAATTTAACTTACATTCATACTATATTGAATACTTCAGTGCAAGATAAATCTTCTAACAAATATAATTATTACATTGTTTTAAATTTACAAGTTATTCAATTTTGTTACAAATTGAAATTTTATTTTATAGATGTAATTAAATTAAGTCTATGTAATTATTTAGAGTAATTAATGATAGTTTTACTATTTTTTACATATAAAACTATAAATTCAATAATGATTACACAATTATTTCATCTTTTATTGTTTGTTGTATATAAATGTTCATAATATAAATAACAATCATAATAAAACTACATTCTATTATCAATGTCATTTTTTTTAGATAAAGAAGGCATATCTTTATGAGCAATTATTGATACAATTAGAACGTAATCTAACATCTATAAAAAAATCATCTGATGAGATTGATGAAATCATGTGTTATGAGTTTTTTTGGGCAATAGACTAAGCCATTAAAGTTCTGTATCGAAAATTTAGTCAAAAAATATGAAACATATTAAAATTTAAGCAGAAAGTCGTTTTGCCAATAAAAAATATTAAATAAATAAATAATATTAAAAAAATATATTTTTCTGTTGATAATTACTTTTCTATTTTTATTAATTATTCAATTCAATAAGTTAATACGTATAAACAATAAATTGAATGTATAATAATTACTGTAAACAATCAATTGAAAAAAAAAACATTAACATTCACTTTAAGTAAATTAGAGAGAATAACATTAGATTATTGAAATTTTTGAAAGTGCCGTTTTTATAGTTTAACTTTATTTAATTTAATTATAATAAAAACAATAATGGATGTATACAAAAATTCATTAAATTTGAATGCGTAATTGAAACATCGCCAAAATTCAGGAAATACACGTCGCGTGCATAAAAATATAATAAAAATATGCATTCGCAAATAGAAACTTTGCTTGACATCATCACAGTCTAGAACGAAAAACAAATTGTGCATAAACAACCAAACGAAAGTAATTATACAAGTATAGTGAAAATTCTAAAAATATTTTATGTTGTATTTTATCAATACATAGTTAATAACCATGATTGTCTTGTAATTTGAATGTTGGATAAAATAAATAAATTTTACTTTTAAACACATAAACATATTATGTCATTTGGAGATATTTCTGTATTGTTGATAAACAATCATGTACATATCTTTCTGAGGCTATTCAACTTCAACCTTTTGATTTTCTTTGCAGATTATTTCTTAGAAATTCTAAAACTAAATTCAAATTGGTACAATAACTATGTGTTCTAGCTCTGTGTATACCAATTAAATTGTATTTATTAAAAAGTAAATTAATTATCAAGTATGTTTTTACGTTAAAACTAAATAAGTTAATGTTAATTACATAAATATTAACAATTGTGCAACAATTTTTAATAATCGAGTGATTCATAGAGAAACGGTACATTATGTTGCGCAAGTCGTCCTTCGCCCAAATACGCCTTATACGCATATAATTATGTAATGCATTTTTTTTGCCAATACTGCAAAACGTTCGAATTTTCGACCTAGACATAATTCGATACGTGCATTTATTATGACCTAATTCGGTCGTCACCATAAACAATTAAGAATTTATGCTGTTTTATGTATGTATTCATACATTTCGAGTGACATGAATAATTACGAATGCCGTTTCCGTGCATTATTCACACATTTAATTAATTTAATAAATAATCGCTCGGGAAAACATTGTTTTTGCGCCTATTCGAGCATTAAAAGCATTACTGACCAACGTTTATCCAATTAATATAACGACTTATTTAGTGAAACCCTTTGTTTTAAATATACGAAGAATCAGCAAAATTTATCTAGGAGTCATTGAAACTTAATTAGACCACTCATTTTAATTAGTTGGCGTTTGTTTGCTAATTTGTGACTTGATCTAATATTCAATTGACTTACATTTTTTTTAAATTAGATAATTATTTTATTATTATTTGATTTTTATTGTAAGCACATCTTAGTTGCTAAATTTAATAGTTTTAGCAAAATTTTAAACATTAGTTCATTAGAACTACATAAGTATACCACCCAACCTACAAGTAGGAGAGTAGTTCAAGTGGACTTAACCTACAACAAGAGCAATGTTTATGTACCTAAGATACGTGTTTGTTTGTTTTTGTTTTGTTTTGCATTTTGTTATTTGTAGCCAATAGAGAATATAGTCGTCGCAATTTCAAGTTGCCTATATTCAAACAGTGATTACGTAACACAATTATGTTGACAACTAAATCATTAAGTAGGTCCGAGTTATATATTATTTAATAATCCTTATAGCATCGATTCTATTGCAATGACGTTGGATTCAATTAAAAGAACTTTCGAAACTTTAAATTAAACGTATTCTTTGCTCATAGTTAAAATTCCATACTCATTACATTTAAATGCCAATTAACATAAAATTTGAACGTTATTCTATTATGAAACGCAACGTAATTACATTCTAAAAAGTTTAAAATTCAATTTTATTTTGTATTTTTTAAATTAAAAAAAAAAACATTAAATTATGAAATAAAATAAACAAGTAATGTTGAAATTAATTGATAATTTGTAATGAAATAGAATAGATTTACGTAATTTTTAAGTATTTCTTGATTTTTCGTTATTAAAATAAATAAAATTCTATTAATTATAGAATTAATTAAGTCAATTATTATGATTTGTTGTATTAAATACGTGTTTTTTTTTATATTTTTGCAGGTAGATTGTACTAAGATAATTTTACAAAATTTGACTGCTTCGTTTTCCATTAAGCAATAACAAAAAAGGAAGAAAAATGCCTATCAAAATCAATAGAGATCTCATGCCCATAAAGGCCCATTACTTCTTCTTCATGGCAGGTGAGTGACCTTTCAATTATGATTTATTTTGCATGTTTAATTCATTTTTTCTTTAGCAATGGGTCCTATTTTACCACAACTTCCGGTTTACGGTAAAGAAATGGGTGTTTCGTCGACGGTGATGGGTACCGTTAATGCTATTCTACCCATAATCTTCCTACTCGCCAAACCTTTGTTCGGCTTGATCGTCGACATCTACAGAGAATATCGGAAATCTATATTCGTCAGCCTCATCATGATTATGGCCGGAGCCTTCGCGCTCCTCAACATCATTCCTTCCAGGAGCTTCATGAAGTACGACTTCGACGCAACCAGCGATCAATTAGATATATGTAATGACTCAGTTAGTAAATGATCATGTCCATTGCATAGTTGATTTAAGTTTGTTTTGTGCGTTGCAGGAGGGATTTTGGAACGACTGCAATACCACGGTTCACATGATCTGCAGCTGCGAGATCAGCGGCCAAGTTCACGAACTTCCACTTCTGTACATCGATTCTAGTCAGAGCTGCATCCCTGGGAATATCTCGCAGTCTTTTCCAATCGGAAGGAATTGCAGCTTCAAATGCACGGAGAACATCGAGAACAGCAACTCTTGCCTTTACACGTCCTGGACGTTCTGGGTCTTCATCGTTCTGATGTCTTTGGGAACTATTGGCTTCAATGTAACAAATTCTATAAGCGATGCCATTTGCTTTGACGTTATTGGTAACTTTACAACTATATATTAACTATGTTATTTTAAAATAAATTATCAATTTTCAGGTGATGAATATGACTATGGTAAACAAAGAGTTTGGGGAACCATTGGTTTCGGTTTCACCGCTTTGCTATCCGGCTTCTGCGTGAATTGGGCATCGGGAAACTCCACCAGTTATACACCAGCTTTCATAATCATGTTGGTCTTCATTGCCTTCGACTTCTTCTCCTGCTGGAAGTTGAAGCTTCCCATCATGGAAACCCCCGAGAACATCTTCAAAGATTTGAGGAAACTCCTCAACAACAGGCACTGCATCATCTTTATAACTTACGCAGTATTCGCCGGAATCGTCGATAGTTTCTTCGTGTATTACTTATTTTGGTAAATATTCACAATTTATTTCATTATTAAAAATAAAACATCATTAAATGGAAACCTACTGATTAAGATGATAATAAATTGCAATATTATTTTTAAGGTATTTAGAAGACTTGGCCATAGCCACTGATACGACTGATGTTAAGCTTCTGGAGGGTTTGATTGTGGCTGCTGAAACTCTTGGAGGAGAGGTCATATTCTTCTCGATTTCAGGTAAATTTTCTAATTAGTAATGTGTTGTGGTTAATTACTCAAATTTATTTATAATTAGGAAAGATATTGGAGCGTTTCGGGCACGCACACTCGTTCAGCATGTGCTTCATCAATTACGCCCTTCGACTGGGTCTGATATCGGTCGTCCCATCGCCCTGGTGGATTCTTCCGATTGAATTCATCATGCAAGGGCCGACTTACGCCCTCACGTACACCACGATTGTGGCGTACGCAAATGCCATCGCAGCCCCGGGTACCTCTGCAACGATGCAGGGAATCGCCGCCGGAATGGACGATGGATTCGGTGAGTTTCTATTAACTTCAAATGTTATAACTAATTTTCATGTCTTCAGGATACGCGATTGGAAGCTTGGTGGGTGGACTGTTCTACAAGCACATAGGCGGAAGGGGAGCTCTGCAGATCTTCTGCGTCTTCGCTCTGATCTGCAGCATAACGCATCTCATGTTATACAAGATATTCCTACAGCACAGGCAGCAGCCCAATCAGAACACCGAGTACAAAACTCCGGCCGAGGCGGCTCTCGCCACCTACGATACCTCAACAATAAGTGATATGCATTGTATTTAAGCCCATTGTGATTCAACAATAATAAAGATTTATTTTTATTTATAAAAAAAACACAACGAAACAAGAAATTGAACTATTATTATTTTTTTTTTGTATTATTACAGAAACGTAATGTGTTTCGCGTAAATAATTAATTTTTATCGGCGGTTTCGTGTTGATGTCTATACGTCTCCGTGTGTATGTGTATGGGCCCTAATAGGGTCTTTGTGGGTAAATCGTTTGATCGTTCAGAGGTCGGTGACTATTTTATAATAAGCAACGCAATAGCCTTACGTGTCACAAAGACACCTGAATTTGCTCGATAAATTCCCACGGTTTATGACTTCATACGCCCTAATGTGGAGAAAGGACGGACAGGGATAGGACAGGACAACAACAAAAATACCGACGATATTCGAAAGATAATTTATATATTCGATTCGTGGTATTAGATTCGTATCATTACTTTTTTTTATTTTCATACTTCCAATAAATTAATAGTCCGTAATCCATGTCTTATTCAAAGAAATTTTTATGATTCCTAATTATATTTAATTGAAAAATAACCACATTCACAAATAAATTATGTGAATGTTAACTGTACTAATTAGTTTTTAAGTTCGTAAAAGATATAGAGAAAATTAAATAAAAAGAAATAAGATTTCATCAGCTGTTCTTCGATTTGACACAAGGTGACATCTGTTATTTTCCGACCCAAAGGTTGAAAACGCTGATCTATAGTATATAGATACATTTTTTTTTTAGAATATCATATTTCTTAAGTTTTTCTCTTGAAGACTTTTAGTCTTATATTTAATTGAAAAATAAGCACATTCATAAATAAATTATATAAATATTTTAATTAAATAGTACAGTTTTTGAGTTCGTAAAAGAGAATTTTTGACCCAAAGCTTTAAAACACGCACAATCACAATCTGTTCATCAATGTGAACATTGAGTGAATTTAAGATTGCGGTTGACATTAAATGGATAATCTTTCCCGGTGGATAGTTATGATGATTTGAACATTAATAATTACTTAAATCTGTATACTAAATCTAGTGGTTTGCAACGCTTCAGCCTTTTTGTAGTTTCACTGTTGTCGAGTAGGCCAATAGCCAGAACATTAAAATTAGTAATATTATTAACATATATTCAAATTCTTAACATAGTCCGTTCTTCACAAATTTCAAGTATTTAAGTTTAGCAGCGCATTGGAGGACACAGCGATTACTGTAAGTTACACCATTCGATCCGCACACTGGTTTAAATTTTCTTGGACAGATGCACGGACACGGACCCTTGGACGCTATCATCAAACCTTGATTAATTCTGGCAGAACATGTTAATTCGCATGGGTTTGAATATGTGATCCCATTGCTTCCACAAACTGGAGCCCACATATAAGGACAAGTGCAAGAAGAAGCGCATTGCGCTTCTATAACTATGAACATTTTTGTATTTTTCTTCGCATAACACTTAAATTCACATCGGTTAGAGTATGTTATTCCATTGGAACCACAAACGGGATTGTACTCTGATGTACATAAACAAACATCAGCAGCTAACGCAGAATTGAAGACGCACAGTAATAAAATTATACTTTTCATTGTGATTTAGTTACTTGCATGTAGTTCGTCTTTATTTATATAGAATTTTATCATAAAAACGTGCTGAAAACTAAAAATGTCCATGCCTAATTTACTAATTAGAGATAAACTCAATAATAAGTATAAGCAAAAACTTAATTTGTATTTTAAATAATACAATGTGTTTTATTAAAAACAAAGATTGCAACCATTATTTTAGGTCTTTGAATAAAATCGCTGTATGAAAGACATAATAGAAAAACTGGGACATAATTGACAAAGAGTCAAAGTTGTTTAAAATTGAATTTCTGGAATACTTTTCAATACATTTTTCATTTTATTTTATATTATCATTATTATATTTGGTATTCTTATTTGAATAATCAAAGAGTGAAATGTTAGGGTTTCCTTTTGATAAATTCGTTTGTGCGAGGAAAAGATCGTCGTTCAATTGTAGCCATCATTTAGTGTCTATGCCGTATGCATTTATACCCATGAATAATAAATTCGGTTTCGTATTTATATGAGCCCTCGATTATAATCTAATACATTTCTGATACACACTCGTATCCCGACCATTATAATTTTCCAAACCGAAAAACACATGGACGGACAGCAACAACTAGAACACGTCCACTAAAAATAATATTTATAAAAAAAACACACTTATACTATACGTGTTTGTAAATCAACGTTATTTAGTGCCATATAATACACTAAACAATACCCGATCACCTCTCTAGCGCTCATCAATTATTCACCGACTATATTTGTCCAATTTTGGAATCAACAAAATATATAAGAACACGGACAAAATAAACGTTGCATTTTTAATCATCACGAATTTATATCTAAGCAGTGATATTTATTATTGTATGTATTAACCAGTTCGGACATGAGACTAATAAATATTTCAATGGCATGGGAAAAACGTTAATTTGTAACAGAACATTATTTTCGCCCAATTACTGATTATCTTAACAATTCAAAATATATCCTTGATTTATGACAAGGGTAGTAAATTATGCATTATTTTATTTTTAAAATAACATAAAAAAAATCTTATAAACGTTCATTAAAAAAATATTTAATAACAAAGTAGTAACGCTTCTGTTATGACACTTATAAGGTAATACTTCGCTTAGTGCGGATTCACAATACTCCGATTTGATTTTTTTTCTAAACAAACTAAATTTTAATTTAGTAAAATAAAAATGAAATAAAAAAAAAATAGTAAAAACACTTATTATTTTTATACAAAAATTATCGATATATTTCCCAGTCAAGTCTCTTTTTGTGCAATTTATTTCTATTTTATTTAGTTCCTCGATTAGTCCGGCTTTAAACAGTCCAGGATGTTGGCACAAATAATGATAATTTGTTATGACTTAATAATTCAAAATATATTCTTAATTTATGACAAGGGTAGTAAATAATTATTCAATATTTAAAATAACATAAAAAAATGTTATAAACTTTTATGAATAAAATATTTAATAAGAAAGTAGTAACGCTTCTTTTATGAGAGTTACATCGCAATACTTCGCTTAGTGCGGTTTCAATCAGTTCGGATTCACAATAGTCCGATTAGATTTTTTTCTAAACAAACTAAATATTTAATAAATAAATTCAAAAAAAATATACAAAAATTATCGGTCTATTTCCCAAATCAATTCTCTTTTTCTGCTGTTTATTTCTATTTTATTTAGGTCCTCTATTAGTCCGGTTTCAAACAGTCCGTGATGTTGGCAATTATTTATATCTAATCAGTTTGGACATGAGACTATTAAAAATTTGTAACCTGAACGTTACTTCTGTCCAATTACTGATAATTTGTTAAGACTTAACAATTAGAAATATATTCTTGATTTATTGCTAGGGTAATAAATAATTATTCAATATTCTTTATTTAAAATAATATCAAATAATCTTATAAACTTTGATTAAAAAGTCATTTAATAACAGAGTAGTAACGATTCTTTTATGACACTTATACGGCAATACTTTGCTTAGTGCGGGTTTAACCAGTTTAGATTCACAATAGTCCGATATGAAATATTATTTTATACAAAAATAATATAAAAAATCTTATAAAGTTATTTAATAATAGAGTAGTAACGTTTCTTTTATTACACTTAAACGGCAGTACTTCGCTTAGTGGGGTTTCAATCAGTTCGGATTTATAATAGTCCGATATAAAACTTTTCTAAACAAACTAAATTTTAATTTAGTAAAATATAAATAAATTCTAAAGAAAATAGTAAAGACAATTGTTATTATCGGTCTATTTCCAAGTCTAGTCTCTTTTTGTGCAGTTTATTTCTATTTTATTTAGTTTCTCCATTAGTCCGGTTTCAAACACTCCGGGATGTTGGTAATTATTTATATCTAAGACTAATACATATTTCAATGATAAGTGAAAAACGTTAATTTTTAACAGAACATTATTTTTGTCCAAATAATGATAATCTGTTAAGACTTAAAAATTTGAAATATATCCTTGATTAATGATAATGGTTCAATATATTATTTTTATAATAATATACAAAATCTTATAAACTTTCATGAAAAACTTATTTAATAACAAAGTAGTAAAGCTTCTTTTATGATACTTATAAGGCAATACTTTGCTTAGTGCGGTTTCTATCAGTTGGGATTCACAATAGTCCGATATAATTTTTTTCTAAACAAACTAAATTTTTAATTTAACAAAATGTAAATAAATTCTAAAAAAATAGTAAAGACAATTATTATTTTTATACAAAAATTATCGCTTTATGTCCCAGTCAAGTTTTTTTTATGTAATTTATTTCTATTTTATAAAATTCCTCGATTAGTCCTGTTTTAAACAGGATGTTGGCGATTATTTATATATAAGCTATGATATTAGCCAGTTCGGTCATGAAACTAATAAATATTTCAACGATAAGGGAAAAACGTTAATTTGTAACAGAACATTATTTTCGCCCAATTACTGATAATCTGTTGAGACTTAACAATTCAAAATATATCCTTGATTTATGACAAGGGTAGTAAATAATTATTCATTATTTAATTTTTAAAATAACATAAACAATTACAAGTAACGCTTCTTTTATGGCACTTATATCGCAATACTTTGCTTAGTACGGTTTCAATCAGTTCGGATTCAGAATAGTCCGATATAAAATATTATTTTATACAAAAATAATATAAAAAATCTTATAAACTTTCAGTAAAAAGTTATTTAATAACATAGTAGTAATGCTTTTTTTTATGACACTTATTTATAAAAGTAAATTTTAAAAAGACACTTCGTGAATCCATTCATTTATAGCAATACATCGTTTAATGTGGTTTCGAGAAGTCCAAATAAAATATAGTCCGGTTTGAAAAATATTAACAAACTGAATTTTAATTGAGCGCTATGAAAATAAATTCGAAATAAAAACTAGAATTTTGTTTCAGTTTATTTATATTTTATTTGGTTCTTCGATTAGTCCGGTTTTAAAAAAATCCAGGATGTTGGTGATAACCGATTATTGATATACATTTTACATAAAATTTGTTGTGATTTTAGCGTGAAAATCGAAATTTACAATAATCGTTGATGCGAATTTGTGTTACGTAATTATTTATAATTAGTGAACAATCAGTGATGTATTTGTATGTGCATATACTATGTGTATTCGTGAATTTAAAAGTTGTTGGAGCACGAAGATAATAAAGTCTATTTGTAACGTTTCGTGTCGGAAATCGGAGGTCTTGGGAGGTAATTTAACGCGGCAAATGGGCAAAGTTATGAATAAAGTTGTGTAAAAGATTATTAGGGGTAGGTTACAGTTATGTTAGTTAGCGGCTCCCGGGGGGTCGAATCCAAACACGATTTCAAAACAACGCCGAACCCCATCCTCTAACCCTGTGGGAATTCCAACACCTGCAGACCACTTTTCCTTTATTATTTTATTTTCTCTTCTCTGTTCTTCTGCGTCAGGTGTTATGAAAACAATGCTTCAGCCTAATGATGTATGCTTTATTACAATACAAATAACCAAATAAAATTAATAATTATGAATCACTTTATAAGAAAAGTTTGAAAGTTTTCTTTAAAAAAAGAAGAGGTAAAATATTACGAAAAAGTTTGCTAATTCTAATAGTAAAAGAATTTATTTATATATGGAGAATTAGTTAACATATCATAACTTTTGAAAATATGAAAAATGGTAAAAATAATAGAATTATAGAATTATAATAAGCAAAGTTTTGTACTTTTTTTTAATAAAGTAAAAGTCTTAAAAATGAAAAGTAAAAAAAACACATTCACATAACATTTAATCAAGTTCTACACTTCAATTGTTGCTTAATAAAACGTTTAATATACAAAAATAAAAATTAAGAAAAATATTGTATAGATCATTGAAAAATCGTAAAAGCACAAATTAATAGCATAAAGTATAAAAAACTAAATACTACTTTCTTTTAAATTAAGTTATCAATGTGATCGAAGTCGTAATGATGGTTTTGCGTAATTTACGATTAAGATCGAATCGAATTCGATGTCCTTATTTACATGGCATGTTGAACTCGGGCAAATATTTGTTGGGACTCGTAACAAAGCAACGTTACATGATTATATTTGTATTTGGCATACTAAATCCGATGTTTGATGTAGATAGATAGCCTTGAGCACCCTTCGTGATTTGTAAAGAAGCTACCAACATTTAACAACAATATAATACTGCAATTCATTTGCTTTATTTTTTAATATTTATTAATTTTATTGACATTTGTTATAATAAATATAAAAAAAAGTGACCATAAAACGCAATTCTTACATATAAACTAATCGAGTAAGAATTAGTGTCCGTCTTATTGCAAATTCTGGATGGTAAAGGTAATAGACATCAAATATAAATAGACGTCAAATAAAAAAGTTGTCACAATCTGATATTTTACTATAAATATTTAGAGAACATATTATTATATTTATATATATTTTAAGTAAACAAATCAATTTTTACATTAAGACTAACACGTTGATGACGACATGACCCACCGGTGGGTCATAAATTATGTATAATAGTTTGTAGCTATGTACGTCACTGATTTTGACAGTATATAACCTTAAAGATCTTACGTCAATTACAGAGCTTAAACGCCAATTCATTTCATATACATATTTTAATAATTCTTGAAGCAATTTAGAATAATACTTGATATTGTGACATAATTTATGAATACTTTAGAAAATAAATTGTGAGACACATCTCTCTCAATTGGTATATACTGTTTAAAAGTTAATAAAAAAAAGTATAAGAAAGGTTTAAGTTAGTAATTGACGTAAGTCCACGAAAAATGTTCTCGCAGCAGGCAAACCGAATTAACGTGTTAATCAGTTAATTACTGACAATTTCATGTTAAACATTAATGAAATATTGTTTGAAAGTGTTTTAAATAAATGAACAATACTGTCAAATTAGTATATTTACTGACTTTACTAATTGTACGGTGGCAATCGCAAGCCCGACAACCGATTGTCGGAATTATGGTAGTCGGAATTTTGACATAGTCGGGATATCGAACGTCAGGATTTCGATACACTCGGGATTTCAATAGACTCGGGATTTCGAACGTCGGGATTTCGATACAGTTGGGATTTCGAACGTCGGGATTTTAATAGACTCGGGATTTTGAACGTCGGGATTTCGATACACTCGGAATTTCGAACGTCGGGATTTCAATAGACTCGGGATTTCAAACGTCGGGATTTCGATACACTCGGGATTTCAATAGACTCGGGATTTCGAACGTCGGGATTTCAATAGACTCGGGACTTCGAACGTTGGGATTTCGATACAGTCGGGATTTCGATACACTCGGGATTTCGAACGTCGGGCTTTCAATAGACGGTCTTTCGGTTGTCGGGCTTGCGATATAGACTCCTAATTTTACTATGTTGTATTCAAATCAAGTTCAAGTTTTTGTATCAACTTTTTTCAACATTTTATTTATGAAATTTTAATAAAAAGTCAATTGTTTTTAAAGCCCCGTCCATACTTTGTTACGTACTTCTTGAACATATATGTACACTTTGATTACTGTTAATTTTTGAACAATAATAGATAAATTATTTGTACTTATTATAATACTTTATTAAATAACAATAATTGTCTGCAAATCTGTCGTTTAGTAAATAATTTTACAAAGAAAACAATAAAAAAATACAGATTACCTTTCAAAATTTTTAAAAATTTGATTTTAAGTTTTTAAAGCAAATAAAAGCGATATTTGTATTAACCGTGATTTTCAATTATCCGTGCTTTAACGTTCCCGAATTACCCCGAATTATTGGTGTTATTTTCAAGAATTAATAATATAATTGATTATTACTAAACTAAAGTAATTATTAGATTTATGAAATAAAATTTCGAAAACAACATTAATTTTAGAAATTTTCATGTTATCACGAGTATATAAAAATAAGTTTTTGTTTGTAACTATAAGATTCAATATTCGTCATTTATAATTTCATATTTGCAGATGACGTAAACTATTAATACTTAATATACGTAATGTGGAACATTTATATTACTTTACTGATTTTACTATACAAATCCTGACCGATTTTTTTTTAAATATTGATAAAAATGTTTAAAAATATTGTTTCAATATATTATTTAGGGCGATTAATAGACGAATGGTTAAGTCGCCATACCCACGTGCCAGTGGTCATAGGCTCAAATCCTGGTCAAGCCAGGCTCTTTGTGAGCCCTCTCGGTGCTTGCAGCAATAGGACCATAGTTCATCTCAGATGGACAGTGAAATGAATGAGGTTCAGCATATGGACCTTCAGCCAAGTCGATGGACAATAACAGTGTTAAGGATAGCAGCAGATTCACAGTCAAAGGAAATAGTGGAATCGCAGAACATCAATATACTACTGAAGTTAACTTACAAGACGACAACCAACCAACAAATTAGAAAAATCAAATCATCATAATGGTAACGATCCACCGGGAGAGATTATCCACTTAATGTCAACCGCGATCTTAAATTTACTCAATTTTCACATTAATGAACAGATTGTAAATAAAATTACACGACATAAAAAGAAATTTATTATTTTTCAAAATTTGAGATATGTTTAAAAAATATGTTTATTTTAATTCAAAAATTAAGTTGACTGGTTGTCAAGGTGACAACCTTACTATTAATTTTTTTGTTTTATCAATCAATCAATTGTCTACAAACTGTATCCGGATGAGTGGAATGTAGTGTGTGTTAATGCAAACGTATTAATATTGATGGCCCGGTGTTGGATCTTTTGATCGACGACACATATTGAGGGGGTGGCGATGAGGTAAGTGTGTATGTTGGAAGGAAGAGCACGTGGCGAATCCCACGATTTGGACTGGTGCGGGCGGGCGGTGTGGAAGAGGTGAGTGGGCGGATATATTACAATAATAATTACATCCGGTCACACGCCATCCGTGAATTAGATTACCCCGATATTAAAGGCCGTATTCAACAAGGAGTCCACCCCAATGCTGCATGTGCATATAATAATGATGACACAAAACCGTAATAACACCCATGCGAAATTGGTTTGCACTCCTTCCTTTTTATCCCTTCCGATATGCTTTCTTCGCTTCTCGGACTTGAGAACTGTTCCCTTTAATTAACACTTTTGTCATCACGTTTTCTGAAAAAAGTAAGTGTATTAAAGATCTTCGCGTAGACCAGAATTTTAAAACATCTTTGAAAATGCATAATAAATAAGTTTTAAAGAAAATGCTACTTATTAAAGAAGAGACACTTTTCTTTTTAAATTAATTGCTAAAGATTTTATTTATTCAATGAAAAAAAGACAATTTTTACTTACATGCAGAATAAATAAATAAATAGCAATACAAATTATAAATTACCCTTGAATTTTCATTAACAATTCTTGTAATCAGTCATAAATCAATAAGAATGTAACAAAAAGCTCAACAAATACTATAATTAAATGAAAAATTTCTCAATGAGTTTCATTTTCAATGAGTTTTCAAAATTATAGAATTAAATAATTATAAATATTAAAATTATTTATTTAACAAAAAAAAAACATTACATTCATAAATGTTTACTTGAAACAATATTTTAACAAATGAAATATCTTTTAGTTATGGTTTATTTAACAATTTTTGAAATAAGTTATATCAATCAATATTAATTTCATAATCAAAGCTAAATTACATTGGTTTTATTGGAATGAGGAAGAAAGACCTATAGTCAAAAGCCTCTTGCAGCAGTTAACTTCTTGTTCATTATTTTTGTATAATTGCAATAAATATTACAGTTTTTTTTAATAAGAGATGGATGATTTTAAAAAGTCCAAAATTGAAAACTGTTGTATTCAAATCAAATTTTTGTATCAACTTTTTTCTACATTTTGCTTATAAATTTCTAAAAATCTATGGACTTTTTATTAAGATTAATATTATCTATTGATTTTATTACAAGAAAAAAATATTTTGTTGCAACAAAATTAATTGGGGAAAAATAGCCTTTTATAGCAATTAACTTCTTGTTCATTATTTTTGTATAGAAATCTTAAATTATTTTTAGTTATAATGAATATTATTGTTTTTTTTATAGAATATTATAGTTTTTTTTATTGGGAGGTGGATGATTGATTTTAAAAAGTCCAAAATTCAAAAATATTGTATTCAAACCAAGTTTTTGTATCAACTTTTTTGTACATTTTACTTATAAATTTCTAAAACTCTATTGACTTTTTATTAAGATTTATATTCTCTTAATAAAAACTCAATAGATTGTCCATACTTTGTTATATAAGAATGGACAAACCTTAAGTACACTTTCGTTATTACTAAATTTTGAACAATAATAAATAAATAATTTGTACTTATTTTAATATTTTATTAAATAACAATAAAATTGTCTACAAATCTTCCATCTAGTAAATAATTTTACAAAGAAAACAATAAAAAATTACACATTACCTTATATAGATATTAAGTTTATAAAGCAAATAAAAGCGACGTTTGTATCAATTATCCGTAACGTTCCCGAATTACTACGGATAATCGACATTTTACTCGTATGGTTTCAAATTTGTAAAATTTTGATTTTGTCATTTTACTGTAAGATTCAAATGTTCATCATTTATTATTTCATATTAGCAGATGACGTAAATACAGAAAATATTAGAAGGGGTAAAACATTAATAATTAATATATTATCGACTATTATACGAAAATAATCATTTGACTTACCAGACAATAATCTGAAATAAACAATAATTTCTAAATTTATCAGGTTATTATGGTCAAAATAAGTTCAATTTTTTGTACTGTAATGGTAGGATTCAATTTTAGTCATTCATTTTTCATATTTGCTGATGAGCTATTTAGAGCAAACGTAAGAATGATGAAATAATAATGAAATATTATCAATTATTAGTAAACAATAATCATAATTTGATTAATTAAATAATAAAAAAAAACTAACGATATTATTGTTAAAAATATGAAAAATGTTGTTTTTTTACGATGATGGAAATAAAATGTAAACGAATGGCAATAGTAACTAGAATATTTTTTTATTATCATCATTAAATATAAGCGTGTTGCTGTTAACAATCTCACAAGTAGTTTAAAATAGGTTTTATTATTACTAGGAATCCAATTCTTATCACGTTATCGTTATTTCCGTCGCCTTCTTTTCCATTAACATTTGACGCAGCGACGTGGCTTCCTCTCTCAACGTAAGGATCTGCGCCTTCAGGATCGCATTTTCGTGCTCCAAGATCGTCGCTCTCAACGCAATCTGTGCACAATCAAAGAAAACAATTATAATTATTAAAATGTTTTTATTAGTTTTTGTTCAAGATTTATAGAATGTATTGTTTATTTTATTAAATTAAAAAAAAAAACTGTTAATTATGTCACGATAAGAAATGTTTGTATAATTTGTTATTAATTTATAACAAATGCGTAAAAATTTAATTACTAATTGTACTGTTATTTCAGTTAATTATAAATTAATAAAATTTTAGTGTAAATTTATGTATTATTAAAATTTTTAACTTTCTAAATGTGCAAGAATACGTACTTGATCTTCTCTAATTTTCCTGGCATCCCTTGATTTTTTTGCCGCCTGATTGTTCCGACGTCGCCTCTCGAAGTACTTTTCGTCCTTCTGCTCCTCAGGAATAGGTTTCTTCTCACCCCTATGCCGTTTCGCATCACTTTCCGAACCCAACGCGGACTTACCATGCGGACCTAAACCCAAATACAAGAAAAAGTAATAACAGCAAACAAAGACAACATCCAAAATCCGTACTTGTATTCCCAATAGGATGCAGCGGAGATAAACTGTGGTGGTAACCAAATAAATTTGGGGATATAATTGGATGAGGTGGTAAACCACTAAGCAAAGTCTTTCCAAGATCAATGGGTTCCTTCGGCGACGACGGCTCATGAACATCATGTAGAGAAAACCTCTCATTGTGATGGTAACCGATCTTCGGAATTTCTGAAATAATTGAAGACAGGGTTGATATGTTTTATTAAATTCTCTTTTTTTATTATTATTATTGGAATGGAAATGGTTCGCGTGTGGTGAGCGTAAACTCCAATTTGCGCAAATTGTGCACGTGCATCATTCGCTGCAACGGAATTGATGTGGTCATGTGCATAAATACGAAACCGAAAAATATTAATTTCACACCGAAACACGCGAATTTCCAGTGGTCGAAGTGAGTTGTACAAACTGTTAGTAGAATTATATTATTATATTAACGCGTTTAACAATGTATTTTTACTCACGTTCATATGAAAATTTATTAAAAATATAAATTGTTGTTTAACAGTATGAACACTTTTAAATTTTTCAAAACAAAAACACTTATGTCATAAGCACAAAAGCAAACATGTATAGGTTAAGTTGCTTTTGGTTAAGATATTTATAATATGCAATTCATCCTGCAAAAATTTGACGTACTTTGAATATTTTGAATTTATAAAATTGATATAAATATTGACTAAATCAAAAAATGGGTTGTTTAAATCAAAGAATAGATTGAAAAATAATTACATTGTGTAAGTGGATATTATATACTGTTGTTATTTAACATTTATATAAATAATTTAAATGTCTGCATTAAGTCAACTAGTAAAGTATTACTCGTCAAAAATAATATTTTATATTATGCTGATTTTATAAATATTTGTATAGACGTTATTCTCTAATAAATTAAAAAAATATATGATAAAATAACTCAATGTTTATATTGCAGATTACTCAATATAAATTTAGATTTGTAAGATTTATAAACATAAAATTTGGTATTAAAATATTTCATTTATCATTAGTGTATTTTTAAATCAGAAGAAACAATAAGCAGGATATAGTATAAATAACTGGAATCTGTTAATGTATAATTGTATTTACTGTTAAATTTGTTAAGTATTTATTTATGTTATATATGTATATTTTGTACTATCTCGATCACTATTTTTTTAGTTAAATAGTTTTAAAATATTATTTATTAAATTAAGTTATGGATCAGAATTTCGTTTTCAAGTTTGTGTGCTTGATTAATGAATTACTTATTTGTTTTATAGGTGTTAAATTTGATATTAGTGTATTATTTGTAATATATTAAAGTGTACGATATTTATGGTGAAAGAGAATAGTGTTAAGAACGGAAATGAGATTGTTTAAGAATAAAACTTGCAATCTTTCCCAAAATTTCAAAATTAGGAAACTAATATTCAATTTTAAGATGTAAATTTCGTCACAGATTAGTTTAAAGTGTTACGTAATACCTGGTAATAGATAATTATAGTTCCGTAGTAGGTGAAAAGCGGAGAAGGCGGAAACCGGAAACAGAGCGGCTCCACCTGTTGGCTCCTGATAATGGTACGGACGCGGCATCCTGCTCCTGCTCTCAACCTCCCTATCCATGTTGCGCAATCATTCCATCACTGGGTTGTTTATTTAGCGGCTCGAATCTGACTAAGTGACCGTCCATTTGTTTGCCTCCGGGTCGCCCGTTCCTGTTATTGTTTCCCACCTGCCACAGTAACGTATCATTAGCGGCACGTGACCCACCTAATGACACGTTACGGGAACGGCGTCGCGACGCCATAGGCGCTAAATAGCGACGGCGTCCCAGCAGCTCCGCCCTACGTCGCGACGCCTCACCATTGGTCCGTCGACCGGAAGAGTTGTACCCCATACACGCCCACATTCGCGCTGTGTCGGATATATTTAATATTCACTTAACACCCTTGAATCGAAAACAAGCGTTGTGTGACGATTATTGGTTGACATCACACATGTAATTTTAACCATTTGTAAGTTACATTTTATTGTTTAAATCAACATGAAACTATTTTTTATAGAAAATCTAAACCCGGCGCATCCACCTGTTTTTTGAAAATATTATGTTAATTATTGCAATTACAAATCTAAATTCTTTACTTCATCATAAAATCCTATCTTATCCAATATTACCATCATCTCATCTAATTATTCCAAAGTTACACTACTTCTCTATTTTTTAAATGTTTAAAAAGTAGAACAAAATATTTTTTTTATAATTTATTTAATAACTGTAGAATTATCAAAACAAATTTAATATAACAGTTTGTTTAATCCAGAGGTTCCCAAACTTTTTCTGTGTCGTAGACCCCTTGCAATATTTTTCGGTTTTGTGTAGACCCCCTACTTACCTGATATTGATTTTTTGTAAATTTATTATTTATATTGGGACATCTTTATAATTATTAAGATCTTTGCTCTGAGACTGCGCGTATGCTTGTAACAAGATGATACTGGTATATCATTATGTGCAGGTTTTTACAAGATCAAAATGTATTGCGACCACAAAGCGAATGCCTACATCCTACAACTTACACAATTTTATAAACATATATATTTTTTTTACTTCATAGGTACTTTTATAAATAAAGTTTAAGTCTTTATATTATAAGATAGTATAATGTAAGTAAATAGATGCTATCAGTGTATGTTGAGATCCACTATCGTGGACCTCCATTTTCATTTCATGGACCCCCAATTTTTTTTTGCTGACGTAGACCCCGCAGGTTGTCATAGACCCATGGGGGACGATATAGACCACTTTGGGAATCACTGGTTTAATCCAAAAGTTAAGTTTGTTTTCCCGGCGCATCCACATTTACATAATATATAGATATGTTGTTTTTACACATATTGATATTAATCAATTTATCATTATGAATTGATTTAAATTAATTAATGTCCAGTTATTAATTATCATCATTTTCAAATAAAATCCATTTAGCATGAACTTTTACAGTAAGGTTACGCTTAATTATCATAGAAAACAGGGGCGGATCGTAAACATCGGAGGCTAGAAACTTTAGTGGCTCCTGGCAACTTTAGTGGCCACAGTTTGGGAATTAATCCCATAAAGACCATATCAAAATTCATCCCTGATAGAAAATACACTACTTGACAACAGGAATGCTATCCTTATCTACTAAAACAACATGTTTACTAACTGGAATAGCATTATTAACAAATAGGACAGTGTCCTTAACAAACCAGCATTGTTGAAAACAATATTTGTTTTTATATTAAAAATGAACCAATAAAATCAAACAATTCAAATTTTAAGTTTATAAGTATGTAAAGTGTATACACATGTTTATAGTTGGTTGCCTACAACCTAGAATATTTTCCTTAAAAACACAAAAATGCATTTTTATGTTAATTTATTATTTAATTATTCTTCATGTACGTAGATCTTTTAAAATTGTCTTTATTTATAGATATATAAATATACACGTATTTGTAAATTTTCTTGATTTATAAGTTTAGTACAACAGAAAAACCGTTGGCGGTTTGAGCAAGGACCAATTTTGTTTCTTGTTTTTATTATCAATTCAAAACAAATAAATGCAGAGATTATAGAACATGTCTTCAACTACAATAGAGCAAAACATAATAGAGTTAAGTATTAGTAAAGACAATCAACCCATCATCAATTTTCTGCGAGATGTAAACAACAAAGATGTAAGTAGAAATCCAATAAGACTGACCCATGATAGATATATAATTTTAAAAGTTTTATGTCTCTCAGATTATTGATATGATTGACAGAACTGTGAATTTGTCCATATTTATAACAATTCTCAATCACCTTTTGGAAACACTGAGCAATTCACAAGATTTCGATGAGAAGAGGTACATCAGCATCCAATGCATATTGAAAAACATCAATGAGGGTAAAGTCAAGAATCAGATACAGATTGTGAAGATAGTGAACAGAGTATGCTTCGAATTAACCAAGCTGAAGGTGCCACAGATCATAGAGCTCTGCCAGATGTGCACAAAAGAAATACAAAAGGGAACGGATACAGATAATGTGTAGGTAAACCTATAAAAATTTAGTGAAATTTAATATTTAGACTTCTGTTTAGTTGGAAGGAGTTATTACCTGTTTTGGTAAACATTTTGGAGGAGAATGTTTGTGTTGAATTTAATGGAGAAGAACTAACTGGGAAAGAATTCAAGAACCATCTGATCAAAACATTAATTATGATGGACTGGTCTGCTAATATTGTCACTTCTCTTACAATAATGTTCAGGTAATTTCATTCATTTCTTACGATTTATTCTGAAAGGGTTTAATTTTCAGTGAAATCTTATTGGATAAAGATCAGCATCAGCAGGTTGTGAGAAAACTTTGTGATCAAATTGAGAGGATGACACCACAAGAAATCCCAATGTTAATCTATCAATTACTTGGGCTATGCAAGAAACAGAACAGTCAAATTATTTTTATAAAGCTGCAGAGTTATTTTAACATAAGAATATACAGCAATAAGGAATCAGTTAACTCTGATAGAAATAGTATGGATGTTATAGGTCAGTTGTATGAAATTATCTTCTTCTTTTGTTAATTTGTGTATTAACTCTTTTAGGAGATTCAATTGACATTGCTTATGTAAATGCTGAAAGCACCATTCTATACCATGTACATCAATATGCCAATTCTGGTTATGACACCAAAGAATACTTGAATACACTAAAGACTTTAACTAAGACACCTGAATATGTCTTGCATCCATTTCAATTAACATTTCTTCTCACGATATCCACTATACCATTTTACGAGAAGAACGTCTTTGATATAATCAAAGCTGCAATATTCCGAGCTCTCAGCGATGATCAGAAGAGGCAGGAGTCGAAGTGGGTTAGAGATATGATACCTGCTTTTGATGATATAGAGAAAGTTATACAAACTATAATAGAATGCAGCGTCGACGAAAGAGATGTTGTGGTGCAAGGATTGGTGAATTTAACTTTTGTGCTACTGTCGACATCAAGCAGCATTGGTAGGGAACATCACGTGGAGAAGATGTGGTCTATCGGGAAGAACATCATCAAGGAGTTGATTAAGAAGAAACGCGATTTATCGCAAATAATTATCCAAAAGTTATGTAATTTGATAATCACAGGACAGAATGTTCATCAATATATCCGTAAGACATGCAAGGATTCCATTAATGTGAATATTAATATGTTTGTTCTTAGGATGTTTGCAGATGATTTCAAAACGCTTTGGTTTAACTTTTTTGGAGAACCAAAAATGTATAGTGGAATTGATTGAACAGTCCATTCAAGTATCAGGGCCTGTCGCTAGTGAAATCCTTGATGTTATATTGCCATTAACAAAGCTGTCTCACACTACAAGAGACAATCTGATTTTGATGTTACGCAAAGGATTACATTCTAAGTATGTAATATTAAAAATAATAATAAACGTAATTATTCAATGAACATTACTGTTACAGATGCATTGAGACTAGACAAATGGCAGTTGTCGGTTTCATTAAATTAATAAAAAATCTGAAGATAAGTAATTCCGCTGCATTGCAAAACTATGAAAATAGCTTCGATTCTGGGATGTCCGTATTATCACAAATTTCCTTAACTTTGACTGGCAGATCTATGTGCGCTGGAGTAACAAACGAAGCTTTGTGTCTTGAAATTCTGGGAATCCTGCGGAGGTGTTTCATGCAACAAGCTGATGTTAAAGCTAAACTCTACGACAGTAAGCAAGAGAAATTAAGTCGAAATCTTTATAAATAGCTAATTTTTAGATTTGTATGAAACGATCTGCGTGAATCAGGATTTATGCCAACCTCTATTGGAATTGCTTTGGTCGCATTTCAGTTCATTCTACGTTGTTGACGTTGCAATTCTTCCACCTTTAAATTTCTCGAATGCCATCCAAATTAAAGACACTGACGCTATCTTAACAGTACGTGCTATCCAAAAAGGATAACAACAATTCGTTTAAATTACATCTACATGTTTCAGGAACGGCTTGGTAAACTGATTTTCACCATTGCGATGATCATTTGTAAACGCAGATCCATTGGTGATACTAGTCCAATGCTGCAGAAATTCGTGGATGTGTTTGAAATATTATCCACAAAAATGACACAATGCGATCTGGAGCATTTCGAACTAGTAAAGTGTTTCCTAAAATTGTTTTAACAGATTAATTAATTAAATTTGTAGGATGATGGAACGGATTTGTTGGACATCTTACCGGAATCCCAGAAGAAAATGTTGATTTTAAAGGAGGTCATGTCAACTTATGAAGCACTGATTAGCTATAATCTGTGCGCTTGGAACTTGGATTCGACCTCTTCTGGAGACACGATTAAGCAACTTTTTACAGGTTATTGCAGATTGAATGATTTCTCTAAGGTAACTGTTGAATCTGCGAGTTTTTTATATTTTAAATTAATTATTATATTGTTATGTCAGTCATTAAACAAGAAGAAAGACAAAAAGAAGAAAGCGGATGCTAACAAAAGTACAGAAAATCAAAACGAAACTTCACGAAAAGAAGGCGGTTCCGAAAAACGTGTTTTCAAACCTCCAGATACCGTCATGACTTTGGATGTTGCCAGCAAGTTGCTAACTTTGTTGCATCAGTAAGAAGCTTAGTTAATTAAAAATAATAATAATTTTCATACGTAACTGCCATCAGGACTTCTGTGGATTGGTCATGTCCAGAGCAAGCCAATATTTTGAAGAGAAACATTTTGTTTCACCAATACGCTTTACAAGCGGTCCACAATTTATTTATAAGCTTAAAACAAGTAAAATACTTGGAAGAAGATAAGAAGAGCACGCATTTCGATTATTGCATGGAAATTGCTAAGCTTTTATTCGTCAGATGTATACAGCGTTTCGATGAAATTTCCGAGTTTGACTACGGGACAGCCCTTTTATCTTTGGAAGTTTTCAATACAATTTTGCAGGTTGTCAATTTGCATTTCAAGAATCATTGGTTGAAATTCCTAAATGGAATATGTAAGTTGCTAAAAAAAATAATTTAACATGTTTATAATAAGTCACGTTGTAGGCGATTTAAAAGAAACTAATATTAATTTGGCTATAGAAAAAATCTTAAGCAATTATTCAAAGTTGCTAGAAGCTAGCGATGATGACTCTGCGCAGGATGCGGAAGTGGCGAAGCTTATTATTAATGGATTTTTGATGGTCGGAGCTCAAATCGCTGGAAAAACGAATTGCACGATTGCTAATAAAAATATCGAATGGATGAAGCAAATGACGGAAGATCGTAAATTGTTCGGAAAAGCGGTTGTAAACAGCTTCGTCACCTTCCTTTTCAAACTATATACCAAGCATAAGCTCTCGACAACATTGCAATCGAGCTTTGCCACCAAACTTACTGATTTCTTCGGTAGAATTTCGGATGAGGTAAAGATTGCTAAGTCAATTTAGCTTGAATAATTTCATTGTTTATTCCTTAGGAAAAAGAGGATGGATGTGTAACAGGTATCTTCAATGAAGCTGCATCTACCACAGTTTTCTTGTGCTTATGCAACGAAATGAAATCAATGTTGGATGATGTGGATTGGATTATCTTAAGAATAAAGGCCGAGGCGACTTGGATTTCTATTCCAGCACAGATTGATATGGAACAAAGTAAGATATGAGTACTTGGAATATAACCACAACACTAATATTATTTGTAATTCATTAGAACGAGAATCGCTGAGATCAAAGGAACGTAGCTTGTCTTGTCAGCTGTGCCAAATAATTAGTATAATGATTGATATTAATGATGTATCCATGCCTATGGGCCCTTGCTGCGAGATGGTTTTTAAAATCAATACTAATCTTTACCAAACTCTTTGCAATTTAACAAAGTATTTTACTATGCGATCCAGTAAACTTAATCCAGCATTTCAGGTCGCAAGGTCAGTAAATATTTGCATTATATTAATTTTGATACTACAGCTATTATATTACAGATTTAACAACGTTGTTAAAGATACTGGTAAATCTTTATCCCCTGTTGTGAATAAGTTGATCTTATATATGGATCATAACCAAATTGAAGGGATTGTATCTAAGAAAAAGGATGCGAAATTGTTGAAGAATAAGGTGCTGAAGGAAACAAAATTATTGCCCAAATTGATTTTGGAAATGGAAACATTCAGCTCTTTAGTGATCAAGTTATCAAAGAAAACGAATATTGATCTGTTCAAATACGTTGGTCAAGGAACAGCGCGAGATTTTCGAATAAAGGATTTGAAAACTGTATTAGCAGAGAAACGTCAGAGCGATGAAAACGCAGATTCGTCCGAAGATGAAGAGCCGCTATCTAAAAAGAATAGAACATAAAATGAAAACATTGTATATATAACTTATGTTCTTTATTGATTGATTAAACTTATTTTATACAAATATATTTGTTAAAAATGAAACAATGTTATTGTGGAGGTATGAAGTGAAGATGATTAACTTGAACATGGGTTTATCATAGACCCGCAGAGAGAAAAAAAACTATTGTGAGGTAAAACTTGAAGTAATTAATATATTTATAAAAAATAAACTTATCCTGATTGTTTGAGGTTCATGGTTTCTTAACTTGCAGTCAAAAACAGTCTATGCAACAAAATCCAATGGACGATTGAATCCACCTTTGCGATTCATGTATTGCCTGTACTTCCTCTTGAGAATAACATGAACATTTCCCACCTCATTGCCATTAACCTTCTTTCCTTTAGTTGTGTCAAAGTTGCAGAAGCCCATGAGTTTCATCATCTCTTGCTCATCTGGAGACTTTCCTTGTAGGTCTACCTCTGACACTGTGGGACGTTCAACATTTAATCTATTCCTCTTATTATCTACAGGCGAATTCGTCCTGGACCTAGATCTTGTGAATCTTCTTTCACTAGAATGCCTCCTCCTCTCCCTGGACCTGTCCCTTGACCTTTTCCTCCTGCTGTAACGATCCCTGTCCCTATCCCTGTCACGTTCCCTATCTCTGTCCCTCTCACGATCCCTGTCTCCCCTGTCACGCTCACGACGTCTGCTTGGTGATTTTGAACGGCTCCGTCTTCCCATAACTAAAACAAAGTTTCACAATACAGATATGCACAATTTTACTAAAAACTCCACTCACTTTATCCCGAAAAAATGCAGAAACTATATTGAATACTTTTTGAGCCCGAATGTTTTCGTTTTTTTTTTTACAGACGTCTATACTTTTCGTTTCACATTGTTGCCACAAAAATAAAAATTTAGAAAAAAATAAAAATAAACATCGCTCGAAAAAAAATTAAAAATTAAAAAAAATACATTTTTAATGTTACATTTTTTTTAACTTATAATTTTTTTAAACAATTTTGTGTATCTTATGATGTAACTACTTTGTTTTTAGCGTTGGGCGCGACTGCAACTTCATAATGGGCGGACAGAACTGGAAGCGGCAATGCGATGTTGCCTTTTTTTTTAAGTTGGCAGAATTTTTGATAATAAATATTTAAAATAGTTTACTTATTGATAAAATATGTTTCTTTGTCTATGGTCGCCTGTATCACGAAAAACTGATACGAAAGGTCGTTGGTTCGATTCCCAAAAAAACAAAAAAAAAATGTGGTGGCTGTTAAACCCGAAAGGGGTAGTAGAAATAGGGCCGGAAGAGATTTATATCAATAAATAAACTGATATAAATCTCTCTTTATATTATGTTTCTTTTGAATTTACAATTAATATAATTATTATATAAAATTGATTTCTTAATTATTCGTACTTGTTAAGAACATGAATTCAATGAAATACGCATATATTCTTGGAAATATGTTAAAGGTCCATTTGAAGTTATTGCAGTTTACATAATAAACTCATTTCAAAGTAAAAATGAACTGAAAGAAGGCAATATACAAATATTGTATTATAATATAATTTAATACACTCTATATTAAATTAAATTATTGATAGTTAAGGCGTTCAAAAGCTTTGTGACATTTCAAAACTTGCAACAGTTAAGCAATAATAATATTCGGATGGGTGAACTGTATAATCAATAGGATAGGAATTATATCTAAATATAATTGAACCAAGCATATTCACGCACAATTCTGGTTATAACTTATCTAATATTAACTATGATTCATTGGACTCTATTATTATTAGTTCCATTACTGAATGTCATCCGGCATTTTTTCTAAAATTAAATCAACCTTATATTTCAATAAGTATTTAATTTTGGGATAATATCTGCAATTTAATATTCACGTAAAATTTGCACTTAAACAATAATCTAATTGCCAAAATATCGAAATAATACATTTAAATTGAATTTTAAAAAATCTCATTGTGTATGTTTGTTCCATAGTAACGTGGCAAAATACTTTCCAAGTAACATGTACATTATTCAAAATATAAATAACAATGTACAAATATTCTAAGTGAGCACTAATCAATATTTAGTTTTGGCGAAAACAAAAAATATTAAAAAAAAATATTTATTAGGTATTTCATAAATTAGAATCATATTATTAATTTCAGATTTTTCGATATTTGTTCATCTCTTTTAATTATTATCATTACGGCTACAGTTATTGCAAAATAAGCAAAAATGTAAGAAAAATGACTCCAAAATGGAACGCATTATCGTATATTATATTAGTTTGTGAAAATTGTTTCACTATACAAGCAAAAACCGGAAATTTTGGAACGGATTATGTCAAATAGGTAAATTTTATAAATGAAAGTTTGTTTGGTAATACCGGGCTTATCAAAGCAATTTGATGTAGTTGGTACACGTCTCAAGTACTTGTCAAAGTTGTCAAATAGATATATTTATACCTGACAGGTTGATTGGAATGGGAATACCGGTGACGCCTAGGTTTGGCAACGTCGCCAGCCCGAAAGGTAGGAGCAATTTGATGGAGTCCCGCAAAGTAGAATTGTAGGAATCGTTCGGAGATGCGGCATCAGTGCAAAGGATTCGCGTCCTTTCGTGCTTATGCAATAAGGATCGGAATCGCTCGCAAGGATCAGGTGCGTACACGGAGGGGAGAGTTTGCGCAAACTCAGACCAATGTGCGCCGGACTGCGGATGAAACTGCTGCGGGTACGCGACTCTAGTAATCCCTGAGTGCATCCGATTTGGCCGACCGAAATTTTGAGGCTAGGAAGGAAGAACGTCGAACGAGAGAAGCGAGAGAGAAATAAAAAAGAAGAGAATCTAATAAGAAGAGACGACGCGTGAAAGAAGAAGCGGAAGTCGAGCAGTGCAGAGAACAACAATCAACCACCAACCAACCAAAAAAAAAAGTTCCGACTTCGCGTTCCCCGTGGTGCAAAGTCAAGTCGCGTCCGGCATCGGCAGTCGAATTCGGTCCAGTAATCGATGGGGCGTATGCTTCGTAGCTCGCTTCGGTTCCGTTGAATAACACCCGCAATAGCCGTCTCCTTTTTTTTGTTGGTGTGATCGTCGTGTGCTCAGTGCGATCAAGTGAGAACGAAAGTGGACGCGCGAACTTTACTGCATTTTGGGAAGAACAAACTTGAAGGTACGTGTACTTCTCCAAGACCCCAAGACCAATCATCCCAGAACCTACTTTATAGAAAGACATAGTCGCAGCCGCCACCTCCGACGTATCTTTCGACATCTCGAAGCTTACCAAAGTTGCTGGGGTGTGTCACCTCACCTCACATTTATCAGGTCGAACAAACACTCGAGACGTTCCCTCTCGCTCTCCGACTTTGCGGCTTCGCTTCGCAGCTCGGCTTTATCAATTCGTAATCGTTTATTTATAGAATTCGACTTACACCCAGACCCTACTTGTTGCAATTATTCCATCAGAATCGACACGACTTAGCCATATTGATTCTAATTACAAAAGTAAACACGCTTCCTTTCTTCTCCCATCACAGTCATACCCATATCCTCACATACATAGATAATACGCGCAACACACACACATACAATCAATTGTCATTCGATACGCTTATTTACCTAACACGAGCCTTCTAAGAACTGTCGTCTTCTGCTCCAAGAGATAAGCCGGTGCATCGTGTTTATATTTTGATATATTATGCATATGTGAGAATTTACCATTTCCTGCATTATTTATGTATGCATCGAAACTCAACTGCATGTCCCAATCTTCAATCTTATTGGAGCAACCGGAACAGTTAATTCTACGTAACACTGCTGGTAGTTATAACAATAGTGTAAATATTTAAACTGAAGCCTTGTATTTTCATCATTTGTATAATTTTAGATCAATGGACACTCAAATATTTCTTCAATTTTTCCAATCTTATTGATGTAACCATGTATTTCAAGCTAAAATTATGCATTACAATGCTATGGAAATACTGCATAATCTTCAATAATCATATTATTGAATGGATTCTCAAATATTTATTCAATTATTTTGAATGGAACCATTATAATCAGAATCTTATTGGATTAATTACAATAACGACTATTTCATGCAGAAAATGGTTGAATGTTGGTGCGAATTCTTTGAGTTGAGAAGCGATAAAATTATGCGGTATACTGCCATGAAAATACAGCACAATCTTCAATAATCGTTAACCCGAAGATGAAGATTCGTGATCATAAAGTATCTATGCATGATTTGAGGTCATAGTTGCTATTTTGCGAAATGATGCTATTTTTATCATTTCTTGAAACTAAAGAAAATTCTGAATTTATTTATTCAGATATTTCGTTTATATTTTTTAGAATATTGAATGACTTTTCTTGAAGTATAAATAGATATTGTGTAGATTACAGTAACCATAAATTAATTAAATGTAATATTTACTATTTTCTTATAATGAAGTATATAAAATAGAATTGTGGGGCTCTGTGTATTTTTTGTTATGAATCATTGTTATATATTTAAAATAAAATATCTTTTAAGATCTTGGAAACGTTCTGTTGAAACTGGAGCACAGTCCTTGGGCAAATGATAAATTACACGTTGCGTTGTTAGCAGAGCATTTCCGTTCTCTGCAACGACAAAGAGTTCCAGTCATTCAACAATGTTGATGTTTATTTATTCACCTCAATTTATATATTAAAACATTTAAGTTTTCTAAACGGCTTCAATTTGTGATACAATTTTTTTTAAATGTATGTTTTATGAGGTGTAAAGATCATTAGATACGTGTATAATAAATTATAATGTTAAATACCATTTGCAGAAGAATTAACATTTCTTATTAGAACTATTATTAACTTGGTATCACGTTTAGTTGTACTAATTGATCTTTGTTAATTTGATAAGATAAATATAACCGTGACTTGTTTGTAACTCGTGTAACCTCCTCATCATGGTATGTTATTATATTTGTTCTGTTTTTCGTAGTTGCACACATATCCCAAGTTCCCTCTCTTTACAAAATGTTAATTACAAAACGCTACTAATGCAAATATTTTGTGAACAGCAAATAAAGATTAAGGGTAATAAGCTAATGTAATAAACTGTGAGAACATTTCTGTATTTAATGTTTGCTTAATCCAATATTTTGGTTTCTAGCTTTCTAATCTGGACGAAATTAATGTTTATTGGTTTAACTACTACTATTATCTATTCCAATTAAGACTATTTTCTATGAAATATACGATATGATTTGGGCTTTCCAAAGGCCGCTTGGATAAGGAATACACACACACATTCATGCAACGAATAATATTGAATGGTTTCAATGGAAATCATAAATTTAATACAAAAAAATCTACTTTTTTTTATATTTTCAAAGCATACACAGATATAATTTAGGTGACATATGTGTCAACGTATGATAAATTTCAAAACTTGGCACTGGACGAGTTTTCTTTGGCACGGAAACCATAATAAATTCATTATTGAGAGCGGATCGAAAAAGCTAATATCAAGTGCAACTTTTAATTTAGAAATGTCGACTTTTTGTTTAATTTAGTTTTAAAGAAACGTAAAATTTTGATATTTGTTTTTTATTTGCAATAAGTGATTAGTGGAACATCCATTTATGTATTTACTTAAGAAATTACTTTTTAAATAGTGATAAGTGCAATCTATTGAATTTCAATTGATTAGATACTGATAAGATAGGTATTATTGTTTTGTAATGCTGTTGAAGGTGGTGATACATCTGAGTAACTACACTAATTGGGTTAAGAGAGATGATTGTCTTTAATCGATGATCCAAATCAAGAGAGTGTATCATAATTGTTTGCATCGTATTCATACTACAACCTGATCTTGAATACATTTACATAATTTTGAGCGCACTAGTTTCTATTAAATAATTATGTAATATTTTGTTAACATATTTTTATAACTTTGTCTATTTTCAAATTATAAGATTTTTGTGTGTAAATACGCATGAAAAAAAGAAGATATTTACAAGTATCAAATTGGAATGCGGCAAATATTATTTTGTGATATAAATATTACGAATGTGTCAATGAAATTGGTAATGTTTATATTATTACGCAATTTAAACGAAAATTGTACCTAATTGTTACTAAACACTTGAAATCACAAATACTTGTATTTATTTACACAATTATAGCTCTTGTTAAACGTTAACCTACAGATACAAATGTTATGCTTAAATAGAGCAACTCTGGCTCCGCTATTTTCATCTTCAGGTTAATAACGTTTATGCTCCAAATTTCTATGGACGTCGAGTAAGACAAAATTCCGCAAGTTGAATGTTTTCGTCTGTGTATAAAAAAATAAACTATAAGGTTTTATTTGGTTTATGCACTTCGGTGCGTTTTTAGCCCTAGTTATTCAATAGTTGAAAAGAATATGGGGTTGGGCTTGTGAAGGCAACTGGTATTGAAAATTTGTGGTGCGTATAATTGACTTTACAAAAGTTTGTTTCTGAAAAAAAGTATATTAAAGTGGTAAAAGTAGTTTAGAATAATGTGCGAGTTTTAGGAGAGGATCGTAATTATACTTAACATTGACTTGGAAGCAAGGAATGTTATTAAGAAGGGACAATTCATCAACACTTACCTTCTGGACAGCTTCAATAAGTCGTCACTTGGGAAGGCATCTGTTGCATGTTTAAAGAACACTCGTATTTCTCAGGAGACGTTGTGTCTAGGATTAGTGTTTTTCTTATATTACATAATCTTACACCTTTTTTTTTTTATATATTTTAACGTATTTAATTATTTCATCTGTTCTTATTTAGTTAAAATGTCCTATTTTAATAATTTAATTTTTTATTTATTCAGAAAATTTATTACTTAAGGTGATGTGTACTAATATGGCAGTGTTTCATAAGTTTTCTCTTAATTTTATAAATAATATTTGTATATGTAATTACAAATATATTTCCCATGATTATGAAAGTCACTTCACACTTGCAAATACTTAATTAGTTTCTTTCATAAAATATTTGCCTTTAGGTAATTGCATTTTTTTCATTTTATTAATGGAGTGACGAGTGCTAGGTTTTCAATGTTCTGCAATTTAATACCGACCCTTCTCATGGTTAACAATCTTTGTACGTGCATATATATATATAAATATATATTTCGTGACTATGAAATTCACCCCACCCATTGCAAGTCACCCCATTTTAGGGTGCAAGCGCTTAGTTATAGCGTTCTAAAATAAGTAGTAACGTTCGCTCGATGTTTCATTCACACACATTTCCTCCACAATTCAACTAATTAAATTAGCATCTCCACATTACGAACCAACGAAGAGCCTACATCAACTTCAACATAGATTTATACGTACGCAATTCATTGTTGCTAATCCAAAGATTAACGCAGTTTTTCCTACGTGAATTACGTAACGTTACGTTATCAATGGCAGTTTTATTTTTTTGCTGTTGTGTGCATTTGATTAAGATAAGTAACCACGACTGTTGTGGCCGAAGCTAAGTTGAGGGAATCGATGCGGCGCAAACAAAAAACTAAGAAGAGTTTTCTCTTCCAGGACACGTCGCAGCAGTTTCAAAATTGAATGCGCCTGAAAAAAAAATCTAAATTAAGACGCCCCAATTGTAGGACGCTCGCTTCCTACTCTTTCTCTAATCGTTCCTTTTTTTTTATTTCTCTCATGACATTTCTTCCAGTGCGGAAGTCGGCCTCGCACATGCTTCCCAAGACATATCATCTGACACGTTACATAATTCAACTTTTCGTTTGCGCTCCTGGAAAAATATCGTTCAGGGGATTAAAGCTCCGATACGAATCGTAGTTCGTTTATTATAATGAGAGTCTCATTTAAATGCGAATTACATTTGCATGCAATTTATTGCTCTTCACTGCACCAGTGATGTCATCGTTTTGTACGTTTCATTATGTTATGTTACTTCAATTATTTATATTTTATTTTTGCATTTTTTTCGTGATAATTATGAAACAGTTATTTATGCCTAGTTTGGTGTGCATACTGTGTCTATTTTTAAGCTTACGCATTTCGCAAGGTTTTGATTTGTTAAACCGCATAGTATGCAAATAGTAATGTTAGACGGTATACGTGTATACAGAAGAAAACCGAGTGCGGTTGGCTGTAATTGTTTATTATTCATTATTCTTAGAATCTAACGAAATCTACTTACATTTTCGTTCGATCGTAAACACCGTTCGAATTCGTGCACGTACTTGTGATGATGCTCATCAAATATAAATTGTCTGGTGTATGCACCTCAAGTTCACTATTTTGAATAGTTTCGGTTAATGCAATCCAATTCCTATAACTTGTCAAATAAAGTTATAGAAATATCCTCCATGATTACCATATCTTATTAAATAAATATATTTGTACTTGACAAGTAACACGTACTTTTTACTGTTTTTATAACACATTAAAACTAATACAATTTATTTTATAAAAATCTGATATATTCTAAATTTTGTCTTATTTAATTTAAAAGCAAAAAAAAGCAGAAATTTTTAATTTTTGAAATTTCATTTTAACAATAAAAGTATTTTAACTAATACATTTTAAAAATTAAGCAGCATATTTTAATGACTAGACTTTACGTCATAATTGGTTATATTATTCAGTAATAAGGTCGTAAATAATATTTATGCCAATAATTAGAAAATTAATTTTTATTATAAACAATACATTATCACTCAATGTAAACCACAATTTTTATTTCTAACATGGTATAAATATTTCACGAACAATGTTTATAGTTTTTTTTTCATATTATTTAAAAATAATTATAGTGAAATTTGTACGCGATTCAAGCAAATTATGTAATTTCTCATATTTACATATATTTTCCGGTTTTAAAATCTGAATTTCTACTAATTATATAATTTGTATGTTCCAGTATTAGAATATACTGACAAGTACCAGTGCCGATGGTTAATTGTAAAGTCTAATCGTTGTTTATTTACATAAGTCTACCGCTATGCAAAATGTTCGATGCACCACGCCCAATGTAAACGACTCGTTAGGAATGCTCGTATCAAAGTCTCTGCGAAAAGATGCATTCTATTTTGATGTTATATTATTTATTTTATTAACGTGCATTAGTTTTTTACTTTCGTATTATGTGGGTTGCAGCGAAATGGTCTTGGCGTTTGCTCTCCGAGTGACCTGAAATGGTGGCTGCATTTGGGTCAATGAGTTGTTTCACCGTCGAAAAGTAATCTCGCTGCAGAAAAGAGGCGAAACAGGCGAGAAAGTCTAGTAGTCTCGGTGCATTTCCTATGTAAAATGAGACCGAGCTCGGCATGAGTAAAGAGCAGCATCGCGTATTAAACTTTCGACGTTTCATAATGACCGAGCTCCGTTTCGTAACAAACGAGAAATTACACAAATAAATATATGTACACACACGGCGAGAGATCTTTACATTTTGTATATAAAAAAAAAAAATAAGTATATGTGAGCGCCGTGGAAAAGAAGGATAAACGAGCCTGATGAGATCATCCTCTCCGCAATACTGGTTTAAACGTTTTAATGGCAATAATATAGTGTTCCCCTGTGTTCTCTTTGTAGTTTTTATTCGCACAACTCTTTCATCCTCTCTCGCTCGCTCTCACCCATCAACGTTCATTCTGTAATCTCGCTTCGCTGTTGTCCGACGCAATTCGAACACATGGCATGGATCTCTAAATGGCAAAAATATTAACGGTACACACACATTTGCATACGCCACACGAAATCCAGATGAAATCTTCATTTCCAAATGGATTTTCGATGTAAATAGATTTTTACTGCTATCAATTCACCTAGTAAAAACTGTAGCAAATTGCAAAGACCTTCGGTCTATCACCGACATTTGCATTGCAAATGGTCTTGTTTCGTTGACTCTTTTTTGCATTGTCAGTTTTGCAATTGTATTGGGTTTAAATATTCTATTCATTTAGGAAACGGATGTTCTACAGCTCTTTACATATATCAGCATGATGATCATATTAACAATAGTAACAAATTATTTTATTTGATTGTCGATGAGGTGTTTGTCTAGTGTTTGAACCGAAAAACCGGTTTAAAAATTCTAGTTTAATTTGAAAAATCCATTGTTTTTCTCTATTTTTTTTTAATTTACAAAAAAGTGCAAAATATTATTGAAAATCTGAAAAATATTTATGCTTTTTAACAATCAATATTTTGGAACGACAAAACTAAATAAATCAGTAAAGTTTTTTTTTATTTTCGTTGGTATTTAGAAACTACACAACTATAATAAAATAAAACATAATGTAATCTTATTCTTATTAAGATAGATACAAAATGGATTAAAACCGGTTTTGCTAATTTCTAAGATTATCGAAGAATTTTTTTTTTTTAATTTGCAAACCTTTACTCAAACCATCTGTTGGTGATACAAGAAGTTAAATGCTAAGTATGTACATGATGGGATTATGCTCATCCACTTGGGTTTTGAAGTAATCATCGTGCGACCATCGGATAGCTCGTGCCGAGATGAAGAAAAGAACGTGGGAGTTTTTCTAACACCCGAGAATAAGAGATTTCTTTGTGATTCACCTGTGACTCAGTTGCATTGTTCCCAAACTCTGCACCATATCTGCTATTTGCACCCTTATCAAATGCATTCAAAACGCGTCAATACTTTTATTTCCATTTGTTCCGAGAACACATTTTTTTTTATCTCGCTCAGTTGGTTATTTTTCACTCCTGTGCCATTATCCTCGACTTCTGTACTATGCTTATATTAACATCAAAGTGAATCATTTGTAGAACCCTTTCTAGTAAGCCAACGAAAAATAAATAAAAACCAAGGTTTCGCTTCCTTTTTGTTCTTACCAAACGAGGAAAAATAAAATCAAAACATATTCACTGACCACTCGGAGATGGCAGATGTGCATTGTGGATTTTCTCGTTTGTAGAAGGAGCGTAGGACGAAGAGGTGTTGCGTTGGTGGCGGATGGCAGTACAACTTCTTGCGCGGAATCCGCAATTTATAAATCATTAGCTTTTGCTGAACTTTACGATTCCTCGTTGATTGGTGCATGCATGCTACGAACGCCATTTCTCTGTTGATACCAAATGGAGAGAGAATGAGGTGTTTGGCTTTGCTGCGGATGGGGGAGGAGGAGAAGTTTGGAGCTGCTCAGGACGTTTTTAGAGAGAGAGAGGAGGGAATAAAGTGCATCGTCGTTGAGTGTTATTTTTTTTCTCGCTCTATTTTTAGACCATGAATTACGGATTTTCAGGGAGCCTGAAACTCCTTATTTTTATTTCCCTCTTCGATATTATTCCTTTCCTCTTTCTTCCTGTTACAGTTTAAATATAGACTCGGTCGAGCTACAAAATTCATAACAAAAAAAAAAATATACAGCATTCCACACGTACAGGCTATAATTACTCAAACGCGGGAAGGTTAAATATCTGGGAATCACTTGTTTCTACAGTAATCGAACAATCTTAATGTTATTGAAAAATAAATTCATTGCCAATTCAAATTCCAATTGTTTATGTGAAGGATTACAATAATGAAATTATTTATAATATTGATTCATGTTAAATAAGGTATTCACTATGTTTACTCTTCCATAAAGACCTCTTTTAGCATCTTTCTCAGATTCGATTAGGATGATGATGATAATGGGATTTACCTTTAACATTATACACCTCCAGAATTTCTTTTAATATTTGCTAATCCCATACGCACTCACCTTGTTTTTTTTTTGTTGAAAAATTGAACAACAAATGCATCTCATTTCAAAATTTATTTATAAGAATTTGTATCTCAATGTGATGATTCTCATGAATTTTCTTAATTTCTTGATAACAAGAAATTATATCAAAATATTTTTTTTTAAAATATCATTTTAAGAACTGCGTCATCATCATTCGCCTATGTTTATAGAATGTTGTTTACCTTCAGCAATGTAATATTCGGATAGGCAGGAAACGAAATTTTGATGGACAAACATTATTCGAATGAATAAAATTATTTTTAATGTTAATATCAACTTGCGATTTCTTACATACGTTTGCTTTTATTTAATCACCGAGATTACAATTATTATCTGCGAACAAAAATAAACATATTTTTCATTTAATTTAACATATTTTCAAATTAATTTTATTTATTTAGACATTTTAACTGTACTTTTTTTTAAATTTATTGTGTAAACTTAATGTTTCGAAATGTTTAATCAAACATTTAGTGTAATTATATTGGATTGAGTGATTATAATTTTTTTTTGTATTTTATACGGTAATAAATGGAATTTGTTGAATTGCAAATGGTCGATTCATTAAATTCCATTTATAAGCGTATAAAATACATTCTCGTTATAACAACATTTTATGGTGTAGCAACTAAGAGAGAAAAAAAACTATATTGTGTCAATCCATTAAGTTATTAAGTAATCACAAGAAGGAGAAGAAAAAAGGAGAATCCGAATGTGTTTTAGTATCGACGTAACAGTTCATCAAACTGTGCTATAAGGTTTCTCAATAGCAATGAACATACAGAGATGAATAATCCGAGTTCATGTACAAAACATATCCGCTCGAAAACGTATTTATTTATAGATATAGAAATAAGTGAAAGTGTGTTAAAAGGAAGTTGAATGAAAACCCATGTACGTTGTTTATAATCGCACGAAATTCATTTACAAATTAAGCATCCATGTAAATGTTATATTCTTTCCGTGTCGAAACTACTGCTGCCGCCGTCGCTAATTAATAACCTAATTAATTAAATTAATTGCTTTTGGGCGTTGTCTGTTTGTTTTTTTTTTCAACCGTCGTTTATAATCCGCCATTTTTGCGATCGAAATTGTACGTGCGTTAATTTTGGCCGTCGCATAAACAGTTCACTTCATAGAAATGGCCGATTGCCAGAAGACGCAACAATTTTGAAAGAGAGAAAAAAATATAATAAAAGATCGTCTACATTTTATATGAGAGTCAACATTTAATAAATTTGAGAACACATTGGGCATTGTTCGGCTGTGTTTATAATAGCGTGTTTGCCTTTGTAGGAATCCAAAAACTGGATCGGTGGAAATGAATGTTGGAATATAAAAAAAAATGGCTCGTGTCAATGGATCGCATCCGGTACATTTTTTTGACAATGAACGGATGAACTTCGCGACGCTCCACTTCTTTTGTTGTTCAATATCCAGTGAATCATCTCATGCGGATTTGTTAAATGGTTTACAACAGTGATTCTCAAAGTGTGGGTCGCGTAAAATATTTGGGGGGTCGCAAAAAAATAATATCAGATCAATTCTGGTTGATTTTCTACACGTACCCATTCTTCGGGGGAGTTGCAGATACTTTTTATGTCCAAAAGAGGGACCAAAAAGTTTGAGAATCACTGGTTTACAATATAACAAAATTATTGTGATGTTAAAATTATTTGAACATTCAGTCAATTCGTGTTTAATTTACAATTAATTTATTATCTTTCTGTTCAAAAAAGTGTAATTTTTGTTAATATTTTGCTCATAGAAATTTTATTTTTGTTTACTGAAGTTTTGTTTCTATATCTTTTATATAATTATACCTAAATATCTACTTTCTGTGCGTTATTATATTATTTCAATGCAAAGGATTCGAGTAAAATTTGTTTATTTTGTTCGACTAGATTTTCCATATTTTCAATTATTTAATCAAGTATTATTCGCATTAATTTTATTGACAATCTATCCAGTGAAAACATGGATTTGATGATGTAATTATTGAAATTTTACCATATGCTAATGTTGTTTCATCACAATAACTTTTCATTATTTGCCGTTGAAATATTTGCATTATAAAGAAAGTGTAGAATAGGAACCAAAGCATTACCTTGCGGTACTCTTGATATAAATGCAATGGATCTTTAATTATACTTGTTCTACTTTTTGAAACCTGAAGTTTCTTTTAAGGTGCCGTTTTTTAAACATTTAAAGTTGTAGCCAATTATTTGTAATTTAATGCTCTGGCATAAATTACTATTTTCCGCAAATCATCTTTTAAAATATAAGTTGCTTCTATGATTTTTTTTTAAATTGACTGTACAGTAAACATTCTTTATCGTACAAAATACAGATACTTTTTAATACAATTATTATTTTGTATCGAAAACAATGAAGTGGAAAAACAGTAGTTTAATTGTTTTATTCATGTGTATAATGTTTGTTCAAAAAGGAAAACAGATTAATTGGTAAATATCTTATTAAGATTATTAATAATTGCATTATTTAATGTCAAAATTTGACTATACACAATAAGCAAAAGGGTTAGTTTTTTTAAAATTAATATCTATTGCCTATAATTCCGAAGCTTGTTTTTTATTGTAATTAAAAAGTAAGCCTGCTCATCTCCTAAATAATGTATATGTTTCTAAGAGAATTGTCATTGAATCATCGTCATTGCATAATCGAAGCCGCTTTATCAGTTGAGAATCTAAGGATTCCTGAGAATTTCGAAATTCGGACTAGGCAGTGTTGCATCGTGTTTTTTTCGGTGGTTTTCGTACCGCTATTATTATTATTTTTCTCTGATCGGACTGCCTTCTCTCCATTATACGAATGTGTGTTAGATAATTTCTAAAAATAAATGGACAACCTTGACTCGCCGGCTTGTATACAAGTATATATGAAATGGCTACGATATAATTCCATTTATAAACTCCCGATGAAATCATTTTATTTTCCACAGACGGAATGCGCGCTCCTTCTCAAAGGGAAAAAAAATAAATTGAAAAGAACACAAAAAAAAAGATAATAGAAAGAGAGAAAATGAAAGGCGACAATGATGGATACCTCCTGATTTAGGTCCAACGAAAATAAATGCTCTTATCCCGAAGGATGCCGCTGTGCATCGCTTTTACACCTCATCAACTATGAAAGATTTGGGTTCTTTGAATTCACTTGTAATTAATTTCGTTTTTTTTTTACAGGTGAGAAAACGTATTCCTCCTCATAATCCTTATCATTAAATCGCTGTAATTCGTAAGTACAATCTATTATATTTGTCTTTTCGCATTCTCCGTAACAAATATTATTTCATTCCCCTCTTATCGGCTCGGATAAAGGTCGGCCGTATCTACAAACATTCGTAGCGTTCTCGGATTCTACGAAAACATAAAAATGAGACACGTCCCCCTACGAAAATATACAACATTGAATCGATACCGAAAGACAAGTTCAACGCACCCATCGCGTGTCCCACCCAAAAAATAAATGTATGGTACAACATATGCCTCACCACCTGTAATTATGTCCCTTCGCGTTTGGGGCGTTGTCTGGCCAAACATTTTATATTTTTTTTCGTTATTACGTAATAATGGTTAATGCCCTCCATTCGGTAATTGCCAATCTGGACGAGTATCGTTGACCGTGGGACGATGTTAGATTAGATCATCAAATCTGCATGGAACCATGAATAACCGAAATGTTCATCTTGTTTTTTCATTTCGTTCAAGTATAGCCATATTTCAATTAAATCGTTCGTTTGTCAATGATGTACGACAAGCTGTCCTTCGAACGGGTTTGTTTGCAATACCGTAACTAGGACGAGCCACAATCTAAACCAATTCAGTGGTAGAATGGTAGACGGCGATTGCAGTGATGGCTTTACAAACGTACGTAGAGAGAGACGTAAACCGTAGATGGAAAAGCGCATGTAACCGTTTCCACCATAGTCAACTTCTCTCATTTATCTTAATTTAAAAACGTTTTTCAGCACCCACGGAATTTACAGCTATCAGAAAACTGTTAGACGACTATTGGTACTTTGTTTACTTGTGTTGATGAACGGTTACTGTAAATAATTATAAATATATTAATTTACTACGGCGAAATGCACACACAAACAACATACGAAGAAAGTGCAAATACCGTACGAAATTCCATTTCACACACACAATCCTTCGGACTTTCTCGTTGCCGTTATTATTATCTAACCGGAAATTAATTCGCTGCCATTTTGTTTGTTGCAAATGGTATGCAAATCATCTTTTTCACTCGATCGACACGAATGACCATCATCTTCACTTTTAGTGAACGCACCAATTATGACTCATTCAACGAACTAACGAACCGAAGTTTATGTTCTACTTTCATTTATTCTGTTTGATCATTGGATTTGACCAAAGATTCACTGTAATAATCTAATTAACAAAATTATACCGTAAAAAAGTAAAGATATTGGCATTTAAATGTAATTTAATAATCTTAAAATTATCCTTGTATAAATTGACCTTTATATAAATGTATTCAATAAGTTAACAATTTTCAAAATGAAGACAATACAGCTTCCATAAATTTATGTGAATGTGACTGTCACAAAATTATACTTGATTAAATTCATTAACTTCATAAGTAAAACGGTTGCAATGAGAAAATTATATTTTTAATGGATCGTTTGATAGTTCTGCATTTACTGTAATATATCTATAAGTTTATGGTTCTTCTTTTATCAGAATGTTATTTAATTTTAATTATTATATAATCGAAAAGATATATAATAGAAACTAGAATTATATACTGGAATAAATTGCAAGAAGTAGTGTATCTATTGGGAATTGCATTGTGCACTCGATATGCCAATAGTTCGAAACATGCTCGAGTTAACATTAATCTCGCAGATCTTCAGCTCGGTTCGAGGGATTATCGTGATTTTCCGTCTAGCCATAAGCAGGCGGAGCAAAGGCTGTTGAACCGCGAACCCAGTTTTTTCTCTCCTGTACTTCTTCTCTTCTTTCTCTCTTTTAATTCATCCACACATGATTTCTTCGGGTCGTCCGTCCATCAACATAATGGATGTAAAGATATTTTGCTGATGAATCTAATGGCGAGTCATTAAATGATAGATCGACTGGTTTCCTCGTTCCTCAACCATTATTATTTCCTGCATTCAGATTAATAAAATTCACCTCTTCAAGTAATTTATATTGATAATTATTGCAGTTATTTGTGTTTAACATTTCTTCAACAGATTTGTTATGAAGTAAATTATGAAACTTACAAGCTCTCGGCAAGGTAAAAATAATTGATAAATTTTTTGCTTGAAGTAGCAACAATTTTACTTTACAATTATACTTGTGTCATAACGTTAAGTAGACCTCTGAATGACTTCAATTAAATGGAATGCTTTTCTCAATGAAGGAATTGAAAATTTTAATATGACTGAATAGTTTTTTTTTTCAATATTATGAAACCTAAATGCACTCGATGTTATAATGCTAAGTCGGCTCAGAGGAAGAGAGAGAGAGAAAAATCTGGATTGCAGATAGTGATAAGTGGCGATTACGTAAGTGCCAATACGTGTGTGAACGTTGCGCGGAGTTGGGGAGGAGGCGGCATTGACAATTACAAAACGAGCGGATTGATGCATTCTTTCCATCCACTTCTCTCTTTTTTATATAAAGTTGTGTACTGTTGCCGTTTGTTGTGTAATTATTTAATGGAACAAAGCATTGTTCGCGCGTCACAAATTGGAAGAAGCAGAGCAACGGAATTCGTTGACCTTCTTCTCCGTTCCATCCATCTATCCATTTCTTTTTTTCTTTGGGTCGTGCAGTTTTCTTAATATTTTCTTAGCCATGTTGTTGATGATCAACGTTGTAACGTCATCATGAGCATCATCATCATCCATGGCCTCATATAACTGTCCATTAGTCGCGACGCCGGTCTTTTATGTCTGGCGACGATTCGTGCGCGACCTCATTGACTTCCGGTTTCCGGCGTGCCGTTCGAAATTGTCCTCTCCGCCATGTTCCGAAATCGGCGCCTCCAATTACAATTCATGATCACTTTTGAAAAGCACGTACGGAAGCTCATCGGCGAGTAAAGAGAACTTATTTATAAATAAGAATGAATAGTAACCCGATGTGTAGTACTGCATGTCTCTTACGCAACAGCTCGGTATTGAGATTACTGCTATCTATCAACTCGGCAGTTCATTGATATCATTAGTTTTTATTTTTTTGAAATGAATATTATCGTCCACGCCTTACTGGCATTAACTTCATTTTATTTCCAAAGCCCTACGGAAAGGAATAAAACAGAAATGAATCACATATATATTATATAAAAAAAGCAATTCTGCGTGTATAAAGGAGTGTGCTTGCAGTCATTCAACCCGAATAATCAATAACCGCACGAGCTTGGAAACTAGTTGATTGGGTCTGCACACACAAAAGCCATACTACTCTCTTCATTTAAATCTTCCGGATTAGATTGTATAGAACTTTTATTATTTTTTTTTTACTCCCTCTCTCCTAAACTTATTAATTGCGAAACGAAGCGATGCCCAAACTTGTATTAACCAATTTTAAAAATTCAATAACCTTCTCTTCTCTCGCTTTTGTTCTTTCTCACTCTTCATCTATCTCAATTCAATATCGTGTAAAATCTTAATAGACATGTGTGAGTTTTTATATGTTACATCGAACGTGCGGAGTTATTTTTTTTTTTCGTTCGCTCTTTCTTAACACATATAAAACGTCAGAGATTCCGTTATGTATTTCACCATAAAACGTAAAGAAATTGCGGCCAAACGGGCGACGGGGCTTTGAGGAAAACGAGTTCTCCTCTGCGGTCAATTCAAGCCGTATTAGTACGTTCGTTCCCTTCGTTAAACTTATTTTGTGGCACAGTAAAACCGAAGTTGTAATATTCTTAACGCACGCCACGGATTATCCCAGTTGCAAACTTTGCATAAACCGTTCGATAAATAATTTAATTAACTACTTGATTTAAAGTCATAATATTAGTTAAATTAGTATTTTTTTTGTTTTTATTTGTTCATTTAGTAAATTGATCAAGCAGTTTTCGCGATGATTCATTCCTTGGGATGAAGATATTTAATTTTATAGGATTTTACTGCTTTCACTTAAGCTAGTTACGTCTTTAAGTATAAATGTGTGGGATTTCGCTTAAATGGCACTCACTGTATAAATTAAAGTTAACTGAGAAAGTATCATATTTTTAAATTGGCGAATTAAATAAATATAATCGAGAAAATTTAAATGCTGACGTTATTACTACACTATAGAAATGTATATATAATTTATGCTACATCGTTTGTTTAGAGATAATCATAACAAAGAAGGTATTCATTTATTAAGTAAATATTATGTAATATAAAAGTAATAGCTAATATGGTGACATCTATATCCAAATAATGGTAACTTATATAAGAATTGGACACAATCTTTCAATTCAAAGCGCTTCAAAATAGCAGAAATGTTATAAAGCTGACAATAAGTAAATAAGGAAGATTTATTTGTTTAAACTAATGAGGTTTTAAGTATGCTAATGTATATATCTAATTAGTACATGACACATGAATCGTACATTACATGTCGCAAATAATCAATAATTTAAATTAAGCAAATGTCAATAAATTGACGTAATGTGTTTGTTGCAATTGATTTATTGTTCTTAGCTATCATTTAATTATAGTAAACATTTATTGTATTTGTGCAATAAATAACAATTAAGTAAAAAGTACTTTTTTGTGTATGAATGAATACTTTATATTTTATTAAATATTAGCTTACGAATTTCCACTTTACGTAAGAATTAATAAATTGATTCTTAAAACTACTGAATTTTCGTAATTTTGCAAGAAGTTTAAAAAATATATAACTGTAAGATTTATATTAATATTTAACTTTAAAACATGTATTATGTAATGTAATTACTTTCATCATTTCTTTGTTAATTTATAAAAGATTATATAAAACAATGTTGGACTTAACGGATTGTGAAATTCCGAAAGTCTTATAAGTTTTATTAAGTAATTAATGAGAATCATTTTAACTGGAACTGCGACCATTCAAGGTTCATCATCGTTTATTCAACAGTTAAGTTACCAGAATCCGGTTTTTTGTAATAATTTGGTTAAGTTCTAAAATATTCTCATTCAATGTTATTAAGAACAACAAAGATAGCAGCGTTTTATGGTAAATTATAATTATTTAGTTTAATTATAGTAGATGTGGCTTTGATGCATTCGTTTCAATTTCTAAAATACATATTTATAAAAAGAAAACACTATTAATGTTATTAATTGAAAATAGAAAGTAATGGTTTTATTTACCAACATAAATATTCTATTATTGTTTATGGACAACCGCAGCATTTTAAATAAGTTACAAATAAGGAGCAATTAATTTTCACCTTTAAAAAAAATAATTCGTGCTTAGCATGCTTTCGTAAAGTGAAAATTATTTATCTATAAATGTCTTTCATACAAAATTCGTGAAATATCTCTATAAAATAAATTTATTTACTTTAAAATAAAGTAAAGTTTATTTTCAAACGGTGAATCGTATACGCATTTAAATAAATCTGTTATTTATTTCTATGTGTTTTTTCACAATGTGATGGGAATTTATATTAGTTTTTAACATCTATTTAAATGCAGCGATGCATTTTCTTCTTGGTAATTGAAGAATTAATTTTCTAAACATGTGAAAGTTACGTACACACTTTACTAACATTAATAATTTCCTAATGAAAGTCTTAATTTCGATGGATTATAATGAAAGCTGCTTGAATGGAATCGGTAAAAAAGCAAAACAATATTTAAGTTGTTTTATTTTCTTCCTTGACGACATATTTACGGACGTTAGCTTATTTATAGCCATGACCAAATTTTTCTTTTTATTTGTGCTTCTAAATTGTCGCTCGGAATTACGTAACAGTAATTTATTGATACTCAAAAAGACACCGATGATTTCAGCTAATCAAAGTAATTACGTGCAACATTTTTATATAATACATAATAAATTAATTTAACCTTTGTGTTAAGTTTAAAATTACATTTTATGCAGTAGAAATTGATGTAACAAGTCTTAATAAAGAACTTTTACTTGTAGCTCCAAAAGAATATGTATATTATTGTAACTTGAGATACATTTCTATGTGTCGATTTAAAATGTTGGCATTTTGTTTATTTAACCAATGACAATGCGATTTAAGTATTAAGATTTCGATTGTTCAAAAATATGTATGAGCTCCGAAGAGAATGAAAAATGAAGATTTTATCTTCGTCTTTAGAGATTTATTTCTTCTTTAACCTTGATTATCACGTTGGTGTCTTTAATATTTTTAATATGGTAATTCAGAGTCTGCAAGGAATAAATGCATCACTTTTTAAATCTGTGTATAAGGTCATAGCGTTACTTGCTATTTCTTCATATGTAGATATAAAATAGTCTGATGCATTTTGAAAATTCAAGTTGAGAATCTTTGAAACCAAGAAGTATTCTTAAAAAATCGGATCTTTTACAACTTATACCATATGAATATTAATTGATGAAATTTATTTAACGAGAAATATAGTCTTCAATTGTGATAACGTGATTAATTACATAATTATGAATTTCTTCCCCTATATTTGTAGCTTTGAAGATCATTGATTTGCTACATAATTTATTGTATCACAGAAGTCGACCTACGGCTTTAATCTGACAAATGAATGATTCACTCATTCAAAATCACTGCTGGGATGTAATCTTCAAGAATAGCAATTCTCTGTAACGCGTTATGTAATCTTTGAACCTTGAGATGTCAGATTAAACTTATTAATGGTGATTAATAAAAGAGAGCAGTAGGAAGGAGGATGAGGAAAATCTAAGTGAGATTCTGCACAATTTGGGTTAAGGTTGACCGTTTAGCGTGGATTGGCTATTTCTGGCGAGGAATGCTGTGACAGCTTAATGTATGGTAATAGATAGATAATTGATATGGTGGATTTTGTCACTATCGAATTGGAATTATTGTGATTAGGGAATATATGAATTGAATAATACTAATGAAACCATATAAGGCATAAACTGTGGCTATTGTTGTAACTTAGGTATAAATCCTATCTATGTAAGATAATTTGTAAGCAGATTTTCTTTGGATTGCTTTGATGTTTTCAGTGTGAGAGGGAATGTTTTGCAAATGTAAAAATAGATGCAGGATGTGCGTCGATTCCATCCTATCCTATTTGAAACTCTCTTATTCTAACCTCTCCTATCGCTATTGTACGTTGCATGTGTGTTACGAATCGGAATCGATTAGCTGGTTGGCGTTTAAGCGAGTTATATACCAAAGTCGACGACCTCAGTCGGCGTCGACGACGTCGCGACGCCTCCCCGCCACCCATCGTCCATCCACGAATCACAAAAGAAACCGAACGGCATTCGCACGTCGGACATTAACATTTTATTACCCCTCCGGCCATTGCGTAACAAGCCGGCTGCGAGCCTCAAAATGGGACCGACACTATGTCATTAGCATGCACCTAATTACGTGCATTTTACATCATTATTTACTCGATTCGAGAACAATTAAATCAATTATGAACGAGTGAAAATGGGTTAGCTGTACTTCGTTTTGTAATCACAGTAATATGTTGTTGTTTCTGAAAATTTCCATCTTTTGTTAGTTATTAGTTATCAGTCAATTTCTTGAAGGTCAAAGTAGTGCAAGTACTAATAGATTGTTGCTATTGAATCATTCATAAAGTGATATGTAAATTTAATATGCATGAATTGTGGAAACTTGAAAATAATGCTCGGTGTAGGATTGCAAAAGTTATTGTTTGAAGTAAAGAAAGCATTATATAAATTGGAATACTAAAAGTGAATGTAACATTATCCTTTATTTGGGAGACCTCTAGGTGCTTAGGTAGGCGGTCGCAAATCAAGCTGTCCCGTTTCAAATCCTGTCGCACATTCGCATTTATGGCGGAATGGAAATATCCATGAAATACCCTTGTTTTTCCCGTTTCGTCGCTGATCAATACTTCGTCCCCCAAACTGGCACCATTCTAGCCTACATTCGCAGTTTTTATGTACGTAAATGTAACAAAAAATCGAATCAATACAAAACATGCTTTGCAACAATGTTCATATCAGAAATTCATATCAGAAAAAAAAAGTTAATAGCAATGCAGCAATTTTGTACATAAGCAAAACCACTCTAATACTCCACCCATGGATACTAAATTGATAAAGCGACACCCTTTGAAGGATCCTTGCGTCTTAGCACTAATACATTTTGGTTTTCAGAAAGGGTCTTTAATTGATTGAATTAGCTGAGGAGCTTCATCAATAAAGACCGCTCCGTGAATCCATTTGCGAATTGATCCTTGTTCCAGTTGGGTAAACGTAATTTCATCAATTAAATTACGTTACCTGTTCCAATATTGATAGATCCCATATTGAGCTGAGCCGTTTCTGTCTTCTCACAGTTGGTTTAATATTGATCGGAAATTTCTGTGGAAATTTGATATATTAGCTTTAAGCCTCAAGGGAACGGACAAGAGAGTGTCTTATTACGTTCGAGGATTACCGGCGTATGTCTCTTAGTGTTATTTCAAGAATTTGAAATCAATTCGTAACTGGTTTTAATCTTTTGAAATATTAATTATAAATCAAGTAACTTAACACAGATTATTAGTGAATTAAAGCTTTCGTTTATGATATTTATATTTAGTTTATTGACCATTGCAAAAGTAAATATTTAATTACGTGATGAGTTATGGTTCTTATTCTATTAGCAGTATTCTAAGTGGTACTTACTACTTATTAGACAACTAATTGCTACTCGCTCAATATAGTAAAGTTTTTTTTATGTCACTATTAAGTATGTGATCTTGTTAATTTTGTACAATTTTACGAACATACCAGATTTGGTATTGAATTATATAAGAGTATAGGAGTAACGTTATGCATTTACATTTGAAGTCCTCTTTGTTCCATTTGAATGAGAAGTGTAAATTCATCCTCGTGCCTAAACAAAGCGGAGATGAAGAGTATTGTTGATGGGTTATGAAGCATCTGGTGGGTTAGAAAATTAATCTTATTAGAAATCAATCGGGTCTACAGTTTTGAAGAATCTGGTCTCTATATTTTGATAAGCACTCTAAAAATAAGTAACTCATTACTGGTATATCACGGAATATGACCGTCATCCATTAATATTTGAAGACCACTTGCTTCTGAACGGATCCTTTTGAGAAATGCAAATGCATCTTTAAGATAAGCGCGCAGAAAGAAAGTGGTAGTTGATGAGAAAGCAAAAGTCTTTGTTCCAATGCTACCGGGTCGTTGGTGGTTTGAAGGAGGAAGGGTTTGTGCATAGAGAGAGAAAAAAGAAGGGAACAGGGTCAAGAGGGCCTGGGCGCGGGAAGCTGATGCAACACATGTCCTGTTCCTGGATCGATAAAACAACGGCGCCGGCGAAAGTTGCAGCCAGCCCGGGCGACGCGTATCGACAAATTTAGGACGCCGGCGTCGATCCTGGCTGGAGCTGTCTGCCCCATTTCCCAGCCGCATCCTCCATTGAGAGGATCAGATTTTCCGATTGATCCGCATTAAATATTATACCGGATGTAATCACCAAGAGAAGTCGGTAACGGCCTCGGCGATGGGGGGCCCCACCGTGGGTCCCCCTTCACATCGTTCAGATGGTCTTCGGATTCTTTGATTCTTGAGAAGAGCGAGAAGATGCCGCATCTGGTAACTTTTGCACATCATTACTAATATAATCAGTACATGGTTTTCATTATTTCACACTCATTTATTACATACTTCCAAACATATTGCTTTCAATACGACTCTTGAGAAGTACCATTAAATGTTTATTAGCATGTTTGTAATTTACTTTAGTACAAAAAGAAATTGCATGAAAGTATGTTTAAAACAAAATCAAATAATGATAAATGCCAAACATAAGATCCAAATGTCTTGAATCATTTCTTAATTATAAGATAGATTCTTCTATTAAATACATAAGGGTGTCGCCCAGTTATTGATTTTCAAAATGGCAGACATGAGTTTAATTTTAAGTGAAAAAGAAAACTTTTATTTATTACTTCATCGATGAAATTTCCATATTAACAATAATTCTGATTACATATACATCATTATTTATTGCTATATTTAGTGATGAATTTGAAACTTTAAGGGTGTGGTACCCTATGTTTGTTAAACTATAAACTGTTGCTTTGAATGTAGCTTAAATTTAATCATGAAATAATAAATAATTATAAAATATCAATGTATAATTTGTATTTAAAAAAATGGTCGATATTAATTTTCAAAATGGCGCTACCGGTAATAATTTGAAAGAAAGAATAGCCACCTCTTCCATGTATACTACAAAAGTATATTGATATAAATTGATGTTGAGAATGCTTTTAAGGGCATTGACACAAACGCACAAGAGGAAGAAGAAGAGGAAGGCTTTGTCGAGTGTGTGATGTCTGCATTGCCGTTGTCAAGAAGCGATTATATGACTTGACTTGAAAAACCGTTCCCCGTTTCCGCCTCGACACAAACAAACAAAAATATGCGATGCCTCCAGAAGCGTATGGTCATTGCCCAATGAATTTTAATTGCTGTCTTCTCTGTCTTCATTTCGCGGAAACAATTTCGTCTCTGTTAATTAATTAAGAAGTGAAATTCACTAGAGAACGGAACAGTTGAGTGGATGTGCATTTGAAATCTCTTCATTTACACTTTAAGAAATGTTGTTTTGTTTTCGTTGTTGTTGAGAAACGTCTCCGGAGAGCTGGTGATTTAAGGCGTTACATCATAGCCAATTTAGATTGAGTTATTCAATTGCGCCTACGAGCCGTTGCCGAATTTTTTATTATCGTGACCCGCGACACCGTTTTATATCAATTTATTAATGAATAGCCTTGTTCGTTACGTTTATGCTATTTTTTTTTATTTGTTCCAGAAATAGTACCTAAGTATGGCGGATACCAGTCAATCTGAGTTACCGCCCCAGACGAACGGGATCTCATCTGATGGTCTGGAGGATGACGAGCGCAGCAAAATGCGTCCAGCTGACATCGATGCCGACGTGAAGGAGATGGAGAGAAGGAAACGTGTGGAGTGCATTATGAACAGCAGATTGTTCAAGGAGGAGTTGGAGAGGATAATCGAGGTACAGCTGAGGGACGGATCAGGAACGACCGGCCTCATGCAGCAGATCTCCGACATGATGGGCGTCTCAAAGAACGCCGGAAACGTGTTCAAGAATTCCAACTGCGTCGTTCCCATAAACGATATCAGGGGTATAGAGGCGATGGGTTATGCTAAGGGCGAGAAAATCTTGCGCTGCAAGCTTGCCGCCGTCTACAGGCTTATCGATCTGTACGGATGGACGCAGGGCCTGACACTGATTACGGCCAGACTGAATCAGGACGAGGAGCATTTCTTGGTGAATCCGTATGGAATGCTCTTCCATGAGATCACTGCCTCGAGCCTGATCAAGGCCGACATGCAGGGTAACGTTGTCGAACAGGGGACGACCAATTTCAGTGTGAATTTGAGCGCTTATTCACTCCACACTGCCATACATTCAGCGAGGCCGGATATCAAATGTATCATCCACGTCCACACGCCGTCCGTAGTTGCGATTTCTGCACTGAAATGCGGCCTATTGCCCATCAGTCAGGAGTCCGTAGTGATAGGCGATGTTAGCACGCATCCCTACATGGGAGCAATCAACGATCCCGAGGAGAAAGACCTGATCGCCCGCAACCTGGGACCCAACAGCAAGGTGCTCCTCTTGACCAATCAAGGAGCCGTTTGCTGCGGTGAGACAATCGAAGAAGCTTTCTTCAACGCCCGCAACACCGTCCTAGCATCGGAATCCCAGCTGAAGCTCATGCCTGTTGGCATCGATAACCTGGTTGTACTAACAGACGAGATGCGCAAGAGGATGTACGAAGCCGCACGTAAAGCACCAGAGAGCAGCCCACGCCCGGACCAGCCGACCATCTTGGATGGCAAAGTCGAGCGGAAGTGGCGCGTCGGAGGCGTAGAGTTCGAAGCTCTGATGAGGATGCTGGACAACGCTGGATTCCGTACCGGATATATCTACAGGCACCCATTGGTTAAGGGAGATCCTCCTAGACCCAGGAACGACGTCGAAGTACCCCCAGCCGTTTCATCGCTTGGATACCTCCTGGAAGAGGAAGAACTGTACAAGCAAGGGTAATGATACTGAAACCTATCAACAATTAACTCAAATTTATAACATCTCTTATATTGGAATTGTTCGCAGATTATGGAAAAAACTGGAAGGAGGCCGCAAAGGAAACGATCGGTCACGCTGGCTTAACTCGCCAAACGTTTACCAAAAAGTGGAAATTTTGGAAACGGGAACTCCGGACCCGAAAAAGATTACAAAGGTAGAGATCATTAAATTTGAGGATAAATCCGAATCTAATTAATTCAATATAAATTATATAATTAATCTTACATATAACATTATGCTAATTAGGAGATAACGTATTTTAATCAAAGATAAAAGAGAAACATCGCTTTTTAAAATTTGAGAGTCACTGAATCGTATACAAATCCATAGTTTTTAGTGACGTTTAGAATAGTGCTTAATGCAAATATTAATTTCCTACACCTTTTTTTTTTGTTTAGTTATCCCCTTTCGTTTGTTTCTTTAGTGTAATTGATGATTCGGATCTGCGTTCGAATTTATCTACAGAATCAAACGCAGATTCATCAGCATTTATTATCTACTTTTGCTTGGGTAGACGTTGTATTTTGTATAACATTCCTATATTCTATGATTCCATAAATTATGTTGAGGAAACGGAAGAGATAACTACCCCCCACCAAATGACATCGCAGGTTATGAAGTGGGTGGTTTTTATATTTATTATAATTTTTAATGCTTCACACATATGTTTCATACTAAAATAGCGTCACATCTTAATAATAAAATTAATAACTTTCGGTTTTGGGAATGAAATTATCGATGACATAACAATTTGGTGACCTAAACTAATAGTATGATCTATATGTTTTCTTTGTAATGAAGATATTGTTTGCCAGAGGAAGTGCTGAATATTGAATGCAAGTTCACGATCAATATATGAACAAATCCGATGAATTAATAAAATCTATATTCTAAATGCAACGAATTTTCGCCACTTTTTCTGGGCAGATGAACATATACTTGTTTATGATTAGAATGTGATGTTACTTTTGAATGATCTATTGTGTAGGTAAGTTTATATATATATATCTAGGTTAAGCTTTATTTTCTTTATATAAATTATATATTATGTACAAAAATGACATTTATATTTCTCTTGACTCAAAAGCACTAACTACATATATAACTACATTCTTAGAAATATTACAATACGATGCTTTGAAGTGGATTTTAAATATTATATCTAGCTTTAAAAATGATTACAAATCTAAATGCCATAAACGAAAATCACGGAAGCTCCTTAAGGAAATCTATATATGAATATGCCTTTTCGAACATCGTCCCTGGAGTACCGAAGCCATATTACCATCAAACTATCCGACAAATGTGTGAACATCCGACCGGAGACATGTCCGTATATACATGAAGAGGAGATCCTAATTTTCGCTCGAGTGCCATTTTGATATTAAATTACATTTAAGATCATCTAATATCTAACAAGGTAATGATAGATAAACGAACAGCAAGCAAGGACAGTTCCGAAGAATCTTGCGCTTCGGAACTCTGCCTGGTAAAAGGAAGACGTTTCAAATTGTTAAGGCTTAAGTGAGTGTGTTAGAATTAAGGCATCATCTTATGATGAATATATATTGGACTTCAACTGCGCCTTTTCGTGAGTCGCGTCATGGGCCTTTCGTCGTTGAGAGTTGACCCCACAGAAAGGAACAGAGTAGGCGACTAGAGCGAAGAAGGAGCATCCTTGAAATCGGAACCTTAAGATTGTGCCCTTCCTCGTTCGATGTTAGCGCTTTGTTCTCATCGAACACGACGAACCTCCCGATGGCATTTTTGTGGCACATGAAGAAGTGCGGTTTTTGGTAGATATAAAAAACTAAAACAAAAAAGGTTTATTTCAAAATTTAATAACTACAAAGAATACTTGCTTCCGCAAAAAAAAAGCGAGATTCAAGCAAAACAGGATTACAACATTTATCCTGGGCAAAGATATATGTTACTATCTAAATATAATATTATCACTACTACTTTTAAATATTTAGGGTTTAAGGTTTTCATTATTTGATGTATTCTTGCAACCTTTGTAGCGGACTCTGCTCAAAGGAAGAAACGTAAACCAATTGACTCAATGATAGAATTATCGCAGATGATTCGACTTAGCAGTAGTTATATGTTATTGATTAAGCAGAAATGAAAGGCATAAGTGTTGCATAAGTTTACTATTATATTGGACATTAGGATGTAATCATATATAAATCGCTTCAAAGGTCGATGTCGAACCGCCGATGTACAATGGTGCGGTTCTTTTTGAATTAGGCTTCCGCACTGTTCACCTAGGAGCAGGAAATGTTTAATTCATAAGTATTCGTTTAATGATATATTTATGATGTTCGTTTGAAAAATGTTTCCAGGTGCGACTCCTCCGAGTCGACCTTTCATATTAATGCTGTAGTTGTAAAGTGGACGAACATCCCCTTTCCTGGTATCGGGGGGCTCCCCTTAGTTAAGGTTATCCATGTAATATGTGTTTAGTCTTAAGATGATGATGATATAGCCATATTTATGTTCGACATTTCTTTTGGATTACCCTACGATTTCCTACACTTCAACATATGGAAACTGAAGGGTTAATCCAATGGCATGTTTTTGTATTACGTTTGTCGATTGCTTTGCATCTACATTCCGTATGCGTAATGTTCTAAATTAATTATGAAACAACAAATATTACCCGCACTAAAAAAATATAGTATAACAATTCCGATGGATATAATGTGTACCAGATATATTACATGCATTTTGATAAAGGTTGATAATTTTATGTCATCTTTGTTATATTTTTATTTTCATTATTATTTTTTATGTTCTTTATTGATTTGCCTTACGTTTCTGGAGATTTTGCGCTTTATGGTTGATGATGATAAGTGACTTTTAGTTTTACTCGCTTTATGCAACATATAATAATAACCACTATATATGACTCGTCTATATTGAGAAGATTAATAAATATAAGATTCTAAACGTCTTTTGGTGTCTTTATTAATTCACTAATGTTTTTTTTTCATTAACATCAAAGTGTTGTGTGTGTGTGTTGTTTTCTTCTATTATTTTATTATTACTTTTTTAAGTTCATGTACATTTCTAGAAACCATTTATTCGTCGAAAATCTTTTACTTGAAAATATGCATTTCACTTCAAAAAACTCACTTGATCTAATTCACTTCAACTATTTTTTACATAGAAATTAAAAAAAGCATTTTCTTTGTAAATTCAACTACTTTTTATTTATATAAAAATAGATTACATTACAACATTAAGTATTTTTTTTTATTGGTTTCCTGAAATAACGTTCCATTTTTATCATCAATATTTCAAGGATATCTAATTTGAAACAAATTTACAGGTTTATATTTGTGAAAGAAAGATTCTGTATTTTTTGTTCATCGTTAATTACATACAAATAATGTTATAAATAATTAGGAATATGTTTATTTTGATATATCTTGTAAACTGTTAAATATGTAATATTGAATTATTATTAGCAGCAGTTTTAAATGCTAACAACACAAATTTTATAGCTAGTTCAGCTCCAATTTTATTATTGGCACTTAGGTATTTGTAACTGTTAGTTCCATATAAGTTTGTAGAAATATCCATTCACTAAACACGCAAAAGTATAGTAAATATTTCAATGCACGATAAATATTAAAAATATTTTTACTGTATGTTTCTTGATAATCGGTTGAGTCGATGAACTGAAAGTTATTATTTGTTAACATTTTGACACCTTATGAAAATGTTTGCAAATAATAAAAATAATTATTATGAATATTTGTGAATGTTTGTTTAAATTTAGGTTTTGGTGGATGGTTATTATATTTCAATAATTTATGTTTTTTGTATGGAACTGCAGTTTAAGTAAGTTCAATAGTATCTTGTGGATTTGGAAGTATATGCAAGTAAAAGATTTTTAACTAGTTCTGCGGTTATATTTAGAAATTTGTATGTCTCCATGATTATGAATTGATGACAATTGGAGTGTGCCCGTGATTTGTGGTAACTGTCGTGTGTCTATGATGGTCGTGTCGGTGGCAAAAACCCAGTACATTAGAGACCCAGCGACATATTTCACAATATTACGCAGGCACACAAGTATGTTGTGGCTATGGGTCCCCCTTTTCTGCCTTAATCTTTGCTCTCAATATCTATTTACAACTCTTTTTCTCTATTCTCCTCAACGCATCATAAAATAAATCTTGTTGGTGTCCTGCATTGCGTCTCGTACAGCCTCTTTCCCACCCCCTCTTCGTGAAAACAAAGAAGTTTGTCGCTAGTCCTCTCTAATGTGCCGGTTTTTTGCTTTTCCAGTGGGTCGCCGATGGGTCTCCGACGCACTCAAGCACCCCGGTCAAAATCGATTCGGCCCTTCAATTCGTGCCGAAGAACACCAACCCGAAAGAATTCAAAAAGCTCCAGCAGCAGGTAAACGCGTGCCACCTTCGGTGGTTGGGATCTTCCATCGGTCATCTTCATGATATCCGTGTATTTTAGATCAAGGACTACAGACGCGCCGACAAGATTTCGGCCGGGCCCCAGTCGCATATCCTTGAAGGCGTTACGTGGGAGGAGGCGAAGAAGATGCAGGATGCCGGTGTGACTCAGACCGGGGACCAGGTGGTCCTGATGGGCGCCGCCTCCAAGGGTATCATCCAACGTGGATACCAGCACAACGCGACCATGTACAAATCGCCGTACGCCAAGAATCCCTTCGATTCGATCACCGACGAAGACATCGAAAACTACAAGAAGATCGTCAACAAGAAAGAAAAAGGCGAATGTAAGTATTGTAAAAAAATATATCAACGAACACTATGAGTTGCCTATCAATCGAGGATTATCTCATTGCGCAAGCCGTACGCTTATTAATCGATAACCTGTTATTACCACTCACTCATAAATTAATCTCTTTATAGTTGACGACACGGATTATAGCGAGTCCGAAGGATTGTCTTCAGCGCAAATTAATAAACGAATTAGCGACATTAGATCTCCTACATCTGCTGCAAGCGAAACTGAGGAGGAGAGCAGAGGAGGTAATTCTTGAAGAATCAAAACTAAAACCTGCAACCACTTATTTTTATATTTCTATTAATGTTTCAGAACCTCAAGTATTAAGGATAGAAACTAAACAAGCGCCGAAACCTAGCCAGCCCGAGGTTGTCTTGAGCGACGGTAAGTTCATCGAAAGCTTCCTACAAAGCTTCCGCTGCGAACAAAATCGTAGAATAGTCTATTTTTTTTTGTTAAGTTAATTAACTTTATGCTAAGAATAATGAATTGTTTTCTTGCTCTTGCTCAGTTTATATAATACGAAAGTGATGCAAGGGTAAGTGGTCATCTTCTGCAGACTCATTCTCATTTCAAGAGAGTTTGAACTGTTAGAGGTCGACACTAGCCAATCATTCATGAACCATATCCTCATTTCGAGTACTCTAACCTCATCAATTTAAATTAATTAAGTCTCTTGATTAACCGAAGTAGATTTGGAACGTTCGTTAATTAATCATTCAGGAAATGCCGACGAATGCATGCCCAGCACGTTATATTTCTTCTTTTTGTTTGCATGATAAAGACGTTTCTCTCAGAAAACCACCAGTTGTTCAGAGTAGAAATTCGAACAGCATGAAAAGTAAGTGTTTCCGTGCTACAAGAGTTCATTATTAGCTTTGATGAGGTGTATACTACGCTTGTACTTACAATTTGGTGGTGGAAACAAACAATTTTCAGAATCAGTACCCATGCAATTAATATTCTCTTTTCCTATAACTGAATTAACCCTCTTTCTGTTCGTCATTGCAGGAAGAAAAATGGTAAGACTGGAGGTGGTGGCTGCTAAGGCAACAAGGAACACCGAAACGCGCTATCGCACGAACAGCTATGCAGGTTTCCCGAAAGGCTCTTACGCAATTCCCAATCCGAAGCATTTCCACATTGTGCATCAAACACAGGTGGCCATCCCTCAGCGTCCCGCTCTCGTCAAACTGAAAACTCCTATCCCACATACCGTTACCGTTAACATCGTTAATAACGGAGCTCCAATGACCGTCATCGATATCCAATTCGACGTCCTCAAAGCTTTCTTTCAACCCTTCGCTCACGCACTTAATTATAACCTGAGCTCGCAAGCTTCGCAAACTGCTTACGTGAATCAAACCTACACTCCGTTGCACTATGATCAGACGTCGAATACTATAGGTAGCTTTGAAAGAGGAATATTGAACAATCTGCAGAAGAATCTCGTTAGAGACATGCTCGACACTTCATACAATTACGGTAGCAATGATTCTACTACTCCCAGCTCCACAGAATACGGCGAAAACTATTTAGATTATCAAAGTAAAGTGGAAACACAGAATAACCATAATTCCTGCGATAAATCGACTTACGAAAGCATCAACGATGATTTCATTTCTGATGCTATCTACACGTCGAACAGCAATAGCAGTGAGAATTACGATGGTCATAGCATGTACATCGAGCAGGACGATATTAATGATTTCAACGAGGAAGACGTTAGTTGTTGTATCGTTCCACCATTGAATCTTGATTCCGACCAATCGAATAACGAATCTTACAAGAGTGTCTTTGACCGAATCACTCGCAGTATCAGTCTCAACGAAAGTAGTTTTAAATCTGCAAAGGATGAACTACCAGCAAGATCTTTAAATACAGAGGCCGAAGTACAAGAAGTTGATGTATTATTGTCCAGCGATGAATTTGTTACTGCCACTTCAGATGCTATAGCAAAACATTTAGAAACAACTTCAGAAATATCCACATCAAATGATGAACAAAAAAATATACATAAAGAAGTGGAAATTGAACAAGCAAAATGCAATTCCTTCAATGATTTTAATGAAACTAAGAATTCCTCTGAAGATGTTTACACATCTGTGAGTAAAATAAAGAATGAAAGCGAAAATGTGGCGGAAAATTTTTCTGATCAAGAATCTGGCATTGCTGTAACTGATGAGAATAATGAAATATCTATTGAAGTATGCTACGAATCGGCGAACTTTCATTCTGATGATGATGTAATTACTGTAGAAGATTACAATCAAATGGAAGATAATAATCCAGATAAAGCTAATTTGACTTATTCGTGTGAATTCAGCGAATTTGTACATACTGAATCAAGTGATTGTCAATATGATGAAATTCCTGATAGTATTTCTACCAATGAAGAATTTGAGAATGTTACTAATAAAGATTGTGACAATGCAGTAGATATTGAGGAAATTGATCAAATAAATTTACTACAAACATGTCCAAAGTCAAACGAAGATAATGAAACTATTGTAGAAAATGGAAATGAAGAGATTCCGAAAGCGGAAATGTCGCAACAAGTGAAATCAATTAAGAAGCGAAGAAGGAATCGAAAAAGTAAACATCAGAAGAAGACCGCTGCCAATGAAATTGATCAATCAATTAAAACTAATGTCGATAATAATTTGGTTTTGGATCTGGAAAAAGACGAATCAATTATAACAAAATGTGACAAGGATGTAGAGGATAATGTTGACTATCAATTGTTTAAAACCGGAATAACGGAGAGTTCCAAAGAGGAAGAAAATGTGATTGAAGATGATACGACGTCATCTTTATCCGAATTCGTGGAGCAGATGACGAACTTGGTTGTGGATTACATAGTTCACAGTTGCATTCATCTTGATGATTATCTACTATTCCCAGAAATAAAGACGGATGAGAAGGTCCAAAGGCTTCTACGCAAATTGGAGGTTTTATACCGCGAGTATTTTGTGCATAGCTTCACCGGCGAGGAGAAGAACGAGCTGCGATTGCACATAGCCGATAGTGTTATCCACAGACTTCCAGAGCTACCGGAGAAGCAGCTCTTCAGTATTCACGAATTCCTCACGGAGCTATTGAATTATTTCTTCTCATTATTAAACTCTCCGTTAAATAGTCCGATCGTCTTTAGCACTGAAACAACTGCGGATGATGAAGTAACGCAGTTCAGATTGAAGCAGGTCTCGTCTGGTAACGAGTTTTATTGGTTTTCCATTGGAAAGTCGCCGGATAGGAGATCAGAATCTCTGTTGGATGTAATAAAAAAACCTCTGCTTAACGTCGACGATCTGCCGTTGCGTCCGCCTGAAGAATTGGTGGAACGTGAACAGTTGTCTCCTATTCCCGAAGAAGCTAGAAAGAAGCTAATTTTTGATTTTGAAGATGTACCAGAATCATCTAAGAAAAGTCCTGACAGTAGTATTAGGGCTCTCGACGATGAAGATTTTGAATTGGTTAACGTTTATGGATCGCAAGGAGAATACGTTTGTTTCGAGCGACCAGAGGTTAACACGATCGTCGTGAACGAAGTGCAATTCTTCAGATCGAACACCGTAAATTGTAGCTCTTACGTAACCAGCAGCAACATCAGTTTCAGCAAGTCTAACGATAAAGAATGCGATGATGATGTTGATGATTCTAACGAGGGCAATTGGATGGGTTACGAGAAAGCTAAATTTTAATTTTGAGTCTAATTTTCTGTTGATTTTCTATTTTTTTTTTACGTTTGTGTTTGTGCTTATACTTAAAATATATATATAATAATAAAAATAGGAAATAGGTATTTGGTGATATGTTTGTTAATGGTTTTGATTTATTGTTTGGATATGGTGGAATGTTTTTGTTATGGTTCATGGTTGTATCAAATCGCACACGTTTACGTTATTTTTTTAATTTATCACAATTCTAACCCCAGGTATTTATTTTTGTTTTATTCATCCAATTTGTTGCTTTAATACTAATTATCAATTAACTGAACACATTTTAATAACTTTAATATCTTAAATGAAAGTTTTATAATTAATACTTATTGAGGCAACAAATTTCTAATTTTCATTTATTTATTTTTTATAATTTTCTTCCACACATTCTGAGAGCGTTATCTAATTGGTGTATTTTATAGGTGAACACACCGTCAATGGCGACCAATCAGACGCTCACATGAGTACATTGTCACAGAGTAGCAGAGAGGTAAATCTAAATTTGTTCAAATCTTAAAAAAAAAACGATTTACATTCATGTTGTTTCCTTCATTTTGTAGGATCGCTCTGTGTCTGAAGGGTCTCCAAAGAAGGACAAGAAGAAGAAGAAGGGCCTCAGGACTCCTTCCTTCTTGAAGAAGAAAAAGGAAAAGAAAATCCGCGAAGCATAGGTAATTATTGCAATATGCATTTGAATAACAGAATTGGACATTTCAAGAATATGTGACTAACGTATATTTTGTTGAAAATTGTTTATTTTTCTATACTGATTCAGTATCAAGAATTAAATTTGTTTAATATTGAAAGTTTAATATATATACAAATAGGTTGTTCATCAATGAAGTTACTAACATTCCAATTGTTATCAAATGATTGTAGTTAACAAATCTTTTCCTCTGTTTTCAGACACTGCCTTCGTAATCGAAACAAGAAGCAAACAAAAAAAAAAGTATAATTACAATTACATCATCACCTCCATCGAGACTGCCAGCGACTCACCGTTTTTTTTTCTCTTAGATTTTAGTCATAATTATTATTTTTTTTTGTTTCTGTTTTCTTTTTGACGAACGATGAATATTACGAGCGCAGCGGGTATTTCTTGCACTTTTCGTGACAATGGACTGTAATTGGTCTTAACTATATATATATAATATATTAAATAATGAAAAATGCGAAAATAATTAAACAAAAAAAAAATTATTATATTATATTTTAGCTTTATTTGTACAGACATCCTAAGGATTATTAATGAAAAGGAAAAAGGATAATAAATAATGAAAAAAAAAAACTAATAAATGAAGGTAAAATACTGTTGGACGTGTTGTAGAGGATGGATTATATATATATAAACAAATATATATTTAATGAAAGAAATTATATACATATATATTGAGATTTTTGTATTTCAGACTAAATATTTTGTTATTATTAACTTAATATATATATTTAATATATACTTGTTCGTTTCCAAGTTTCATTATGATTTTCACGTTCGTTCTCTGTTCAGTGGCTGTAACAATACTGCGATTAACTTAGCTTAGATGCAATTACATGGATCATGTAACGCCTTCGGAAAACAATGATTATTTGGTCTGGAATATAAGAACGACATGGTTGATGCAATTTAAACAAGAAAATAACAAGAAAGGACGTTTGTAAAGAGATTTTTTTTGTATTTGTTACTTTCTGTTGTTTCTCTTTATCTTAACGCAGCCTCAGGCTTCAATAACTGTTTTTTTCTTTAATTATTACTACGATTATTATTATTTGGTGTTTCATTTCGACTTTTGGCGGTGGTGATTCTTCTGTTCTATTGTGTTTTTTTCCACTGAATCTTGATTCTGAGCAGCAGCGATCCTAGGTAGTGCCTACGAAAATTGAACGACAAGAGAAACGCAATAAAACAATTTTATTGTTCTCTCGTCGTTTCAATTTTCCTCTATTTGTTCTCTTTTTGTTTCTATTTTTTTTTGTAATACACGCATATATTTTTTAACTCTTATTTAATTTATAATTTATATAATGTATGATATGCATATTCTTCGAGTGAAAAGTGATGACTTTCTTGGATGGAAAAAAAATATATATTGGTGCACACTAATTTCTACATGCAAAGCGTTCGGAAAAAAATACAATAAATACTCTGTTCATCTCCTCCTCTTCCCTCGTTACATTAAACAAAAAATAATTAAGAAACACACACAAATTTCTCCATTCTGCACAAATTTTAAAAACGCCATTTTTTTTTGTTAACCGCTTCAATTTCTTCTACAAACATTTTGTTCGTTTTGAATGCGTACATCACAGGTCTTCGATTTTGCATGTTTAAATTGTGATAACTTGAAAAAAAAAACAAATTTTCTTGCTAGAATTGAATGAAATTCAGTGCTTTATATAAGATATTAGTGATGTGTTGTTTTTTTTCTTTGGACTAATTGTGTGTTCAAATAAATTATGGTTTAAGAAGAAAAAAAAATCATTAAATAAAATTTAATTAAGAGCCGCAATTATATTACGATATATACTTGAATAAAACAAATATATAATAACGTATTATATAGTTAGCTTATGTCGTTAATGATTTTCTTTTCGTGTTTTTTATATATGAATTAATATTAAAAGACAAAAAAAAAGAAATGAATTTGGCGGAAAGAAGGCAGGACGAGCTTTGGGTCCAAAAACAGATCCGATTATGTTTAAGTAGTAGACAACAAAAAAAAAAGCGCCACTCAATTTTATATTTAACAAGGAACAACAACTAAATGAATAGAAACATACAATAAAGTGAAACGAAATGCGAATGAATGAGTCTTCTTGTCTTTCTTGTATTTGTTTGTTCTTTTCTAATTATTTAATTTAATTAATCGTATTTTCAGTAGGTACAAATTATGTTTGTTTTATTTTATTTTGTATGAATATATGTACACACGGATGGAAATATTTGCAGAAAATCAGTTGAAAAAATAAGATAATTGGCATCTTCCAGCGTTTCCTAACATTTTTGGAAACGAGGGAGATGTTTGAAATCACCGTCTCTAAGCGTACTAGTCATTCTTGTCACGGATGGAAACGTTATTAAAGAGCTACATGCAAATGAAAGAAGAAAAAAACGCAAGCAAAAACTAATTGTGCATGTGGTATGAAAATGGCATATGATCTCTTGAACGTGCTTTATAATTATTATTTGTTTTTTTTTTTAATTTTCTCTAATTGTTGATTGATGGGCGCAAGAATGTTGTAGGGGCAATGAGACCACGCATTTATTTCATGAAAAGATGATTTTGTGCATATTTTTTTTTATTTAGTTTGTTTTCTTCAATTTATTTTTGTTTGTGCAAATTTTATATATACAAGAAATATATATATATATATTTAAGATTTATTTTTATCACAGCTAATAAATTATGTTAATATACTTGCATTAATTACCTTCAGTACTAATACTTAACTTCCACGCATCCTTTGATATTCTAATTAATTAATTGAACACTTTTACTCTATTCACGAACATTCTGATGCATTTTGAACTAATTAACACAATGTTTATTAACTACATTCTAATATTACCCCAAAGTTATTTCAAAAACTCACCACAAGTTCAATACTAAAATTTATCATTTTTCTAGTTGAAGAAAGTACAAAAAGTTATTTTATAATTATATCATTTTCTATGATGCCATAACACAACGATGTAAGTATAAATCTATGTAAGTATTATTTATATTTTTTTCTGTTAAAAGGTTAAAGTCTTACCAATTCAAATTGTATGTTTTATTTCGATTTTTGTATATTAATATGCATGCATATGTCATTAAAAACAAAATTATTTGATTTTCGGTGAAGTAATTTTTATAAAAAGATATAAAAATGTTATATTAAGATCAAGAAAAGTCAAATAAATGGAGACATATGAACAAAACTAGTATAAAATATATTAAAAATGTATCTGTAAATATTAAGAGTTTTTCTCTTAATCAATCATGAAACCCTTTTATTAAGATACAGAAGTTTTGAAATTTTATGAACATTTTTAAATGTTTGTTATAATTATAGAAAAAGTCTTCTTACTCCACCAATTCCTCGATTGTTCAGAGAAGTGTAATTAATGGCAAAAACTAATAATTTTCAAATAATAACTTTTAATGTTGAAAAATTAATGAATTAAATATGGAACAGAAAAAATAATAATATTTAGACTTATGTTGACTTTAATTAATACCCTAATTAATAAATTACACATGAGTAAACTATGAGTTAAAGTTTTCATATGGGGTTGCTCTCGAAATGAGAATCTTTAGCTGCTGAAGCCATCTATCAATTTGTTGATCAAGTTTATAGTACAGTAGTTTTGGCGCTGTAATTATTAATATTTTGTAATTACGACTTTAATTGTTAATATACAATTTAATTATAATTTTAAAATTTTAAATTAATTACTTCAGTTAATTGTTAGAAATGTTTTAAATTGAAATAAATAGAAAAACCATTATTCATATGCAAATTTGATTGATTTACTATTTACCAATAAATTAATTACAAAAGGTCTGTAAACAACGCTTTCTATACCTAAATAATTTAGTCTTAAATATTGTGTGGATGTATTTAATTTTAAAACATAAAAATGTAGCTTTTATATTTGTGCATAACAAAATGAAAACAATTCACACATCTGATTATACTTTTGCTTAACTTTCTGAAGCTGTAAAACGTCACACAACAAATCTTTATTTTTTTTTTATCTAGAAAGTCATTTTAGCAATGTAATATTCAATAGCTAAAAGATACAAAATGAATAAAACTATTTTTCCAAACGTGAAATTAATTAATTCAACCAAAGAATGTTTCATAATAAGCAAAATATATTTGTCGGTTTTTGAATTGCGGCGTATAATAATGATGGATATGGGACCGCAATAGTTTTAATTGAAAATCACGGAAATAATTGAATCGTCGGCCCGACTGCATCTGATTCGATTATGTTTATCGGTGTTAAGCGTTATGTAAACAATGTGTTGTATTGCAGTTGTAAACAAACATCCTAACTGGGTTACGATAGGAGGAGATGAGATGAGGATGAGCGTGAGTGCGAGCGAGGGAGGACGATCAGGATGAATTTTAATTGGCAATCGATTTTTGTCACGATAGGAGAAGAGTGCTGAAGAGTGGCGCGATTTAATTTGTGCAAGTGGTCGCATTGAATTGCTCCGCAGATGGAATCCAATGTGTATGTGTGTATATGTATGGATGTGCAAACATGTGTGTGTGCATGAGAGAGAGTGTGTGTGTTGGTGCGTTATTGAATGAAGAGACCACTCGAATGTCAGGTGGTTCTGTCTGCTCTCTAAATTGCTCCAATTTGGCAGCACAATCGGCCACCTCATTCCAATCGAACGGGCGAATTTTTACACCCTCCTTAGTATTTTAATTTCAACTTTTCCAACCGGAGGAACTTTCCTCTTCGGAGGAAACGGAGGAGTTCCACCTCATCATCCTGCACAATTTCACGCAAAAATTGCGTCATTTCTTCTTTCTTTCTACAGCGAAAAGAAATAATGTTACTTTTAAACCTATTTCGTATTTCCTTCCAGCAGATGCACCAATTTAATTTAAATCTCTTTCAATGGAAAGTACATAAATTCTAGATGTTTTATTGATCGTGGACAACATTGCACATCATATTCGGAATTAAATTATGAATTATATGTGAAATTTTAATCAAAATTTTTCGTACACAAATCGTTTTAATTCATTGAATATAAATGTATTGGAATTAAAGTTTCTCAAATTCTTGAAGATGAAATACTAACATTATAATCAAGATATTAATATAAATCCATAAACATTTTTACTAACTTTATTAACAAGATTTTGGTCTTCAAAATGATTTATAATCGTGAATATTTGGAAATAAGTAAATTTAATATTTAAATTTTGGAAACAATAAAATTGTTATATAAAATCATCTGTTAGACTTAAGAAGTGCAACTTTATTAACATAGTATGTAGATTAACTTAATTAAATAAATTTAGATAGAATGAAATTTTTGATTTAGGTAGAAAAACACTTTAGGCATTATAAGTTTTATAAAATTTTGGATTCTTAATTTAACTTAATATCATTATTATTTAATTGTTTATTTAATTATTTGTATAAATACTAAATTCATAGAAATATAACTGTCTAGAAATGTAAACAAACAAAATACTTATACAATACTTATTTTCAGACTGCAGGAAAAAAATATCAAATTCTTGAATATGATAAACTAACATTATGATATATTGATTTAAATCCATTAAATTTTTTACTAACTCTACACAATTTCATAATTAAATTATTATTATAATGTAATTTAAGAAATTTTATTAAAAAGATTTTGGTCTTCAAATTGTTTTATAATCGTAAATAGTTGGAAATAAGTAAATTTAATATTCAAATTTTGGAAACAATAAAATTGTTATATAAATCTTTTAAAAAATCATCTGTTAGAAGTGCAACATTATGAACAAAGTATGTAGATTAACTCAATTTTGATCAATAAATACTAAATACAGTGGAACCTTGCTTAACGTTCCAAAATTTCCGGATTTTAATGTAATACGATAATGCGTTCGATTTTGCGAGTCATTTTTCTTACATTTTATTTTACTCGTTATGCGAGGTGCTCGTTAAGCGAGGTTCTACTGTAAATTTAGATGGAATGAAATTTTTGATTTAGGTAGGAAAGCCCTCCCTTTAATTCTTTGAAATTTTGTATAATTAATTTAACTTATTATCATTATTTAATTGTCAGTTAAATAATTTGTATAAATACTAAATTCATAGAAATATACTTATCTAGAAATGTAAACAATCAACAAAAAATTGTTTTTTCATGTCAACAATCAATACTTTTTTTTCAGACAGCAGGAAGAAAATACAAAAGACGAATACTGCTGAAGATCTCTGTTATCATTGACCTTCTCTCATACTGATATGTGGTAGATTTTTAATGGAGAAGTTTAATGTATATAGTGAGAGTATGCATTCGCTTCAGTTGAGTTTAGTCCTGTTGCCGCCTTTACAGTGTTAAATTAATTCACTTAATTCGCGCTGTTTTGTGTTCATTATTTTGACTTTGGTACGTACTTTTCAGATTATCACCTTCATTAAATTTCTTTTAATTGAAATAACACTGTTAAAAAAGTAGCTTTACTAGTAAAAATAAACCATTATAACTATAATTAATTTAATCTTTTTACCTGACTTAATTAAATATTTAAATGAATGTGATTGAAAACAAAATTATGTCAATTATTTTTTTTTGTCACTGTAAGAAATTTCGTATGTACTAGATTTACAACTAAATTTCATAATTTTAGAATTAAATAAAAAAAGACGCTTACGTGGTAAATTACAATTAATTAAATTTAAGTGATCCACCAGTTTTCGTCTGTGAGTAACAATGTTGTCTAATGGATGCAGTTTTTAGTGTACACTTTAGATAAACACGTGTCATGTTGACAGATCTTTTATATAAACGACATGTTGTTTGTTGTTATTGGTTACTACAAATTTGATTGGATAAACAACTTGATTTATAAATGAAGTTTACATACTTGATAAGAAACGTGTCAATTAAAAGTTAATTATCGTGTATTGATTGTTTTTGTGAGTATAATCCAAGTTTGAACTTGGAAAACTTTTCTAATTGCATAAGTTACTTGATGAGTAATTTTGTTCTTGGTTGAACTTTGCAAGTACTTGTACAAGTATGACATAGTGATTATATGATATTGTTATATTATTTGTGTATTTTGTATTAAGAATAATTGCTATAACTGTAGTAATAAAATATAATGACATACATGTATTAACAACGTTGGTAGACGTTATTTAATTGCAGATGACATTGACATTTATATGTCTTCATTGTGTAAATGCAGCTTTTATATTGAATTTAATCTAATTTCAATTATTCAAGTATTTATTCATATATGAATGTGGTTTATCGATTTACTCTCGACTTTCTGCAGTTTCCCCTATAGAGTTCATAATAAAACGGGGACAGCATTTTCGATGAGTCTAATGTAAAAGCTATTGCATTTTTGGGCAAATTTATAGTTGAATAAATTATGACGAAATGTTCATCTTTTTTCATGACGTGGGAACATTCATATCCAAAATGAGGTCTCCCAGAATTTTCCTCTTAGGGTTGAACAGTTCTTCTAACCATTAGCCAAACGCTATCCGAAGCCAACGCAACGTTTTGTGAGAACAACTGGGGTATGTTATTTCTTGTTTATAGACTAGTAAAATTTGTTTTATAGTATTTGTGATTGACTTGATGTTATAAACTGCGGGTTGTTAGAAGAATTTATATATAATTTCTTTGATACATTATCAAAACATTTCTTTAGAGAGATTTTGTTATTTTTCCAAGTGTAAATAGTTGTAAAATCTTTTATTAAAAAAAATAATAAATATAAAAAATATTTATAACATTTCTTAATTAAATTTCACGTAATTTTAAACAGTCCTTAAAAAATTTACAACAGATTTTCTAAGTTTTTTTTATTGAATTTATTAACCCTTAACTACTGGCGCCGTTGTAAAAAGTACACCAATTTTCTAAGAAATGATACCACATCTATATTTTCTTTCTCCCATCTTTGACACTTAACGTAACCCATGCCCAAAGTGTTTACTAAATGCCGGTGCAATATTGTGTTCTTGCTCTGCAGTGTTGATGTAATAGCGGACGATGCTGATACTTCTACTCACGCTTATATGGAGGGCAATGACGAAAATACTGATTGGATTGTAGTCAATTCAATTTCGTTTATTTTTTTAATTAATTTATATGCATTTAATTGCGAAAGTAAATTCATGTATATTTTGATATTTATGTAAATAGCTTTGACACGAATTGATGCGGCACACTAAATATTTGTACTAAATAACTGCATTTTAACGATAGCGAAAAATACTCACGTACCACATTTCGTTCTATATGGTAATTCCATTATATCTGCACAAAAATTTGTAAATAAAATAAATAAAATAGTAAAAAGGATGTAGGATGTATATTTTGATCTTAATTAGGGTTTTTAACAAAAAAAACCGTTATGTAGACAAAGTTATTAAAGAAATATATTGTATTAGTCCAATTTACAGCAAAAAAAAGGTTGAAATTTTATAAACTTTGTATAGACTAAACTCTTAATTTATAATTCTTAACGCGAGTTTTTGCTTGTAATATAAAGATTTGTAATCTTGTTACTATTATAGTATTCTTACTGTATTTTAAAACATAAAATATCTATTTTGTATTTTTATTCGTGGAATTCACATTTTATTTTATTCATGTTTTATCTAATAATTTTCCAAATTTGAGGCAATTTATTTTGCAATTTATTTTTACATTTTGCGTAATTATTAAAAAATAGTAAAATTGTTGGCCGATTTGTGTCTATTTTTAGATTTTTAATGATATATTCATATTTCAGGTAATAGTTAATGTCTTTATTTAAGAAATTGAATGAAAACATAAATTACATACATTTTGTTTGATAATGTACGAAGACAGTTATTTTGTTGACAATTTAATAGTGTTTTTAATCTTGAGCTAAATATTTCAAAAAAAATATCGATAAAACAAAATATTGTGTCAAGGCGTAGATTAAACGCACACTTGCTAATGGAACGTACTAACGTATTTAACGCTGGGAATGCAATTTAGCAAAGTCGAAGGTGGATACGTATAAAACTAAATAGAAATTTGGAAAGAACAAAGTGATCCGTCGAAGACGATCTCAAATTAGCAAACTGCAAGAGTCGACACGTTGTAGAATCGTCGTTATTGAGCGGAAAGACGAATAGCAAGAAGAAGACAAAAAAAATGAAGAGAAAATCTGGGGACGTGGCAAACTTTATTAAGCTAAAGACGATCGAGACACGATCTTCGAGTTTTCTTACCAAAATCGAAACTATCCCCCATTCCAACCAATAACAAGATATTTAATAGAAGTGTGCATCGAAGTTATCTATATATTTCATTCTATTTCTAATATAGTTATCATCTTTTTTTTGTATGCGAAAGGGATGATGGTTGCTTGGAATGCGTTTCAAATTTGAGCATTCCACCGACCGCAATAATCATCTACATTGAGGTCCCGGGTTGGCACTTTATTAGTGCATATTTTGCTTGTCGGAATGTCCTCATCGCCCTTTATTGAATCCCTCTCATTCGCACATTCCACGGCATTTCCATCCATTCCTCTCAAACCCCAAGGCGATTTCTAATTCACCGCTCGTCCTTCATTCGTGCTATTGGGTCTCTCGTCCCTTTTATTTTTATCCTTCGGCAGATTACGTGTCCTGCGGGATGACTATATTCCATTTGATGCGGGATTATTAGAAATAAGTAGGATTTTCGGACCGTTTATTTCTCTTAGTTAAATTCTTTTAATAAGACAAATGGAATACCAGTTTCTTCTCTTTCTTTCTTTGTCCTCTCATCTAATGATCTCTTATTTTTTTGAAGAAATATTTTTTAATTTTTATAATACAATTAACTAGTTGCAAATTCTTCTTTACAATATATTTCTAATTATAATTTTATTTACAATCTGTTCATCATTACACATTAAATGGATAATCTTTCCCGGTAGATAGTTATCATTATGATGATTTGATTTGTAATTTGTTGGTTGGATGTCGTCTTGTAGGTTAACTTCAGTAGTATATAGTGCGATTGCACTATTTCCTTTGATTATGAATCTGCAGCTATCCTTAACACTGTCATTGTCCATCTGTGATTAACGATAGCCCTATTGCTACAAGCACCGAAAGGACTCACAAAGGGCCTGGCTTGACATGGATTCGAACCGGTGTCCACGAAATTGTGGGTTGGGCGACTTAACCATTCAGCTATTAGTATTAATTTTTAGTTCGAAAACCGAATTTTTCGGAATTTTTTTAAATTGTAGTTTTGTTGTTAAACAAAATAATAGTAGTAAAAAAGTAGTATAATTTGAAATAATTCAAAAGATATTTTATGTATTTGAAATATGTCCGTTTTTATTGATATATTTTTACATTTGATAAATTGATAAAAGATGTGATGAATGTTTTCGATGATAAAGTAACAAAAATTAGGAAAGTAATGATAAATTTTCATATATGTTGATGAAAACGCCCGATCTGCGTTCCGACGAATCATCTGTTGCTGCAAACAATCTCCATGTGAAATTAATAGAAAAGTATGCGTTTTTTTTTTGGTGCACTCACTGAAAAAAGTATTTTTAACTAAAACGAATATTAATATTTATTTGATTGGGCTTTAATTTCGCATTCACTTCTAAATTATATAAGGTTTTAACAAAACATATTGTAATTTTTCATATTATGAAAGTTTAAATGTATCATGATTTATTCTATAAAATAAGTTCTTTGAAAGTATATAAGTAAATGAGTATTTCCTTCTTAACTATGTTTATCGCAATTAGAAATGTTTGAATATTTGGTTGAGATTGGTATGATATGTTCCCATAATATTGAAAATCAATTAGTTTTCTGCATCTCGACTACGAATGTGTTGAAATCCTTTGAGCCGAACATTTCCAAGTTTCGTTTCGAGAGTCGAATGTAAACCAACGTTAATTAACATGAAGAACAAACATGTGAACTTGGATTTGATTGAACCGAAAGTTCATATTTAAACTAGCATTGCAAAATTATTATACAGATTATACAGATACAAATTATTGCGAAAATAAATTTATGTATTAATTCCATCTTCTAATAATAATTTTAAAATGAAAACAACTAATTTAATTTTACTTATATGTTTATAAAGTTGACTTATATTTTTAGTTGGATTTTAAATTAGAATTTTTTTGCAAAAAATGTATATGTTTATTTAGCCAAACTATCCAATCAATTTGTTAATTATTAATTTTAGTAGATATTTGTTATAAGAATGAATATTTTAGATAATTTAATGAAGCTGTATACGTTTGTTAATTTATAATTATAATTAAAAAAAAACTTTTTCTATAATTTTCATTCAAACTAATTGAATTATCCACTTAATTAATTCTTTTCTTCTACAGCTTTAGCATCTATCAAACTATAGACCTATTCTTAAGTCTTTCTTCAAAAATAATCTAATTTCAAAAACAATAAATAATGTTTTCCTTTTTTTTGTCATTTTTATTAATGATCCGTATATAATTAATTGGTGGCTCGTATTAAAAAGGGGGAAGCGAAATAATTATTGTTTTTTCTTGTACCGAGGGTTGTTACGTGGTGGATGGTAGAGAGTGAGAAGACAGAGCGTCGTCGGTTTAGTGGTTTTTCGTGTTGGTTTTCTCTCTTCACAGCTCAACACACAACCTGACATCTGATATCATCCACCACACTTATCACCCTCCTCCCACCATTAATACAAATTCACTCCTCCGCGATTTTCTATTTTGATTTTTTAATGCAACAATCATCAAATTTAGTACGAACTTAATCAACGTTATAATTAGGTAATAATAAAATATACAACTTTAGTTTATGGTTCAATTTTCATATAAAAGAAGCGTCACTTTTTGTTTAACCGTAATTTTTTTCCCTTGATATTATTTCAATTTTTATTTAGCACTTATATTACAAAATCATCTAATTTTATTATTTATCTTTATTATTAACATAAAATATAATGTACGAAATATTTGAAAATGGTAAATATTAACAAAAATTTCTACTGTTTTCACAATTTATAACTATTTTGACAATATTATATGTCATACATACTTTAGAAAACTTCATCAAACTATTAATACAAAAAAAATAACCTAATATTTGTTTTATTTGCATTCTATTGTAATTTAGTTGTTGGGGTCGACAGCTATTCCAGTATTTTTAGTACACTTTTTAGTAGAGTGTATTTTGGGTCAAAATGACCCGTACATACGTTTTTGTAATAATATCATAAATATTTGGATTAGTGAAATAACTTTGGTTTTCCATGTACCAAAACTGGGAAAATTTGATATATATAAAAGACCAACTTGTTCTACTTACTCAAAAAAATTGCCCAGAATGTGTTGAGCAATAAAATCAGTATTACATTATGATAAATTCTTTAAACTATAAGAATTAATATATGTTTATGGTAAAAATCAATAATTTGTTCTATTTGAGAAATATTTAATAAACACGTCATTTTGACCCAAATATGTAGTACTTGCGTTATTTTACAAATATGTTCTTAGTAGTTAAAAAAACAAAATGGTTATGCTTCTTTTATAACACTCTCTAAGTGTATAGAAAATTGATTTTAATTTACACAGATTTAGTATTCTATATTTTCAATATTGTTTTCATACTAGTACATAAAATGTTCTTATTCTATAAATAGTTTTGTATTCTGCAAAGATAAATTAATTAGAAATATTTTATTCGCAAACTTCGGTAAATTTAATTTATATTTATAGGAAAATTGAAATCTCTGAAGTACAGAAGATTCAGAACAAAGAAGATATGACTATGCGAGACTTCTATTCAAATGTTTTCGTGGATCATTAGACTAGCATATAAGACTATTATTTCCACGTTTCATTAATTTCATATCAATCATAAAAGTAATTGTTGTATAATCAACAGCTAATTTCTATACAAAATAAAATATATACAGTGGAACCTCGCTTAACGAGCACCTCGAGTATTTCGCTTAACGAGCAAAATAAATTGTAAGAAAAATGACTCGCAAAATGGAACGCATTTCATATATTACATTAGTTTATATGGGGAAAAATGTTTTAGTATACGAGTAAAAATCCGGAAATTTTGGAAAGCATTATGCTCGTTAAGCGAGGTTCCAGTGTATTAATAATATGTGCAATATAGCACTCAAATATAAGACAACACAGAATATACACATTTTGGATGATTCTATGATCAAATATTTGTAATTGTAATTGCATTAGATTATTATAGAGGGAATGAAGTATTGATTGATCAGTAACCCAATTTATTGCTACCAGCTTTAGATACGATTACATGAAATGCGTGGAATCAACTGGAAAGCATATGTGGTTATTATACAACGATGTACATACGTTTTCGAGGATTAATGTTAATTGCTTATAGAAGACAAAAATTCTAACCGAACGTTTCTCGTGTTACAAAAATGTAAATTTAAATGAATTAAATATAATAATAATGTTTATTGAAACTGTCATACACAAATTTAGAAGGAATTAAACATATAACAAAAAATGAGTTGACTTGTGCTATTAATGTCATTTAAATTATTGTTTAAAAAGTCAGCGTCAATGTTATTGCTGTCAAGTTATATTAGAAATTGCTTAAAAAAGCAACTTGACAACATTTTGCTGTCAAAATAATGACATTTAAATAAACGTTTTTTTAAGAGAACCTCATGTGATTTGCGTATAAAAGAAACAAACATATAATAAAAAATGAGATGACTTTCATGATTTTAGCTGTCAATTGTGCTATTAATTTAATTTAAATTAGTGTTTAAGAAGTCAACATAAATGTCTTTGCTGTCAAAGTTATATTAATGACATAAGGAATTGCTTAAAAAAACAACTGAACAACATTTTGCTGTCAAAATAATGACATTTAAATAAACGTTTTTCTAATAGAAACTCATGTGATTTGCGTAAAAAAGAAACAAACATATAATAAAAAATGAGATGACTTTGATTTTAGCTGTCAATTGTGCTATTCATTTCATTTAAATTATTGTTTAAAAAGTAAATATAAATGTTTTTGCTGTCAAAGTTATATTAATGACATTAGTAATTGCTTTATAAAACAACTTGACAGCATTTTACTGTTAAAATAATGACATTTAAATAATCGGTTTTTTTAGAGATTCTCATGTGATTTGCGTTTTAAAGTGAAATCTCGAGTGATATCTAAGGAATGGATTATGATGCAATTAGGGACGAGTCCGTTTCCCTTACGATATTTTTCTTCTTCTTCTAATCCAAAGTGGTTTGGATCCTGATTTATTTGAGTGGCGCGTGCGAATGGTACCATCTTGAGTTGTGTGTTACATCCATATGCAGTGAACGGTCCCGGCAATAAAAGACCTAGAATATATTTATCGGTGGAAAATGAACTGGCCCGGCCAGCAACCCTCCGGGGTGCGGACGAAGGTGCCGGTGGATGAAGAAGGCATGGGTGGAAGGAAGAAGGAAACGAGGGCAGAGATTTATTAGGGAATTTCAACAAGTGGATGGCTGGTTGGTTGCTTGAAGTAGGAGAGGCCGAATAGATGATAGAGGTGGATGTGCAGAGCGTTGGCGCCGATGAATCTCTTCCTCTTCATAGATACTTCTCACTCTTTCTTACTATTACACATTTATACCAGCTGAATAGTATTGCTAGCAAAATAATAAGAATTTAAAAATTCACTACATACTATGAGATATTTTCCAAGTAACATTTGACAAGTTACTTGGCAAGTCTCATTTACACATCTTTTATGACAATTTAACCAACCAAAGTATTTAAAATAATTTACAAATGTAAGAAATTAATTGGATTCTTATAAAACATTTAAAAAAATAAGAAATTAAAAATTGGATGAAAGAAAGAAAAAAGAGTGTAAAAGATGATTCAACACTAAATATCTGAAAAGTATTATCATCATTATTAAATCTTTAAGATATATTAAGTAATATATTAATTTATGAAACTAATTTATATTGGATTTAACATATGAGGGTCTTATTTTTATTGCAAAATGTGCTACATATTCTCTATAAAAATTCTCTATGATTTTTACTATGATCTGTTTAAAATATATCATAAAATACTTATAATTAAAATTGAAATTGATGTATTAGTTAGAAAAGAAAATGAAATAAACGGAGGCTCTCCATATCATATATCCTCCATATTCTATCTCTTATCATTATTATGAAAAATTTAAAATAATTATCTTAATACAAAAATCTAATAGGAATTGATGATATTATTGCGGTAAACAGTTAACAGAATTAGCATTAGCAATATGATTACCGGTAAATTTTTATAAGAAATACCGGTAATTTCGATATTTTTTGTATTAATTCGAAATTGAAAGTCCTGTTGTACATGAAGATGTTTTACAAATTATAACAAAAATTGAAGTTATTCATATTCTCTAAATTAATCGACGCATAAAATTTTCGGATATTGTCCAATTTTTACATAATTTGTGCAGAATTCTTTAGAATTTAGGAATATTCATCAATAAAATATTTATAATTTATTTCAGTTCAATTAAATTGCTTTTACTAAAATTATTGTCAAAATCTGTCGTTGAAATAATGAAAATTTGATTACTGTGTGCACATTAATAAATTCTCAGTAAGAATTGGATCTGAATATTTAAAAAAAGTGTTTTAAGTTAAAATGTATATATTTCCTTTTCTTTTATTAATATATTATTTTTTTCTTGAAACTTAATAGTTAATCGAGATTTGCACTAAAAATTTTCAATTAAATAAATTACCGGTAAACCGGGTTTTACTACCGGTAAACATAAATCACGGTAAATTTGGATGCCCTCATTGAGAGACGTGTGTAAAGGTTTTTAAGTTCACATTTTATTCTTCTTCAAAAAAAAATGTTCCAAAATTATTAAGTATTAACAATAATTGAATATTAAATAAAAACTTATAAGAATTTTAATTAAATCACTTGGTTGTAAAGGAATGTACACGCTTTTTTAAACATTATATTTTTTCCATACTTTTATATAATCTTTCAAAATTATAAAATGTTAAAATAATTTTAAATAATTCTATAATAAAACAAACATATCTAAATTGGATGCGTTACTTGGAGAGGAGAGTGCAGAAAGCGGAATATTTACAAATCAAATTTTATCCACATTCTAACATAATTTTTCCAATTATATAATTATTTAAAGAATATGAAAAAAATAACATTATCATTTAAACTAATTTGATCATTGAATGAAACTAAGGTTTTAAATATCATATTTTCTCAAAATTCTTATATAATCTGTCCAAAATCTCTAAATAATGCTATTATTGTTGTAGTATTTAAAATAATTAAATGGTAGAGAAGTATACAGGTTTCTAATATTTCTTCAACATTCTTATATCATTTTACCAAAAATTATGAAGAATTTTAAATAATTTATAATTGAAAAAGACTAGTCATGAATATTATAAAATAAATAAAAAACTATTAGGAACTGAAATTAGTTCCAAAAATTATGAAGTACTTAATATAATTGATCATTGGAAAAGACTAGCGGGAATTGTAAATTGTCTGATGGATTGGTTGGAGAGGAGAGTGCAGGAAGTAAGAGGCGGTGAGTTGCGATGCGATGGCGCGGATGGGTATCTTCCTCTTCGTCGTGGTCTTGCGTGTACCATGCAGAAGCAGAGGGTATAGATACCACCTACATAGCGATCCTTTTTTTCGAAGGACTACCGTCAGCGGTGTGGGGGCGCAATCGCGAGGACTCGCCTAGTGAGGATCCGGAGAGAGAAGAAGCTAGGTGGACGGCGTTGGTGGCAGGCGGTATCGGCGTAGGCTCTTGTCCTCCTCGATCTCAGTGGCGACGCGCACGTCGAGGCGGCAGCGCGCCTTCCTTCCCTCCGGCCATGGACTAGCGCCAGAGCCGCGCCACCTGTTCACCCGCAACTAAGTACATCACATCTCTCCTCTTCATCATCCAACAACAACTACCAGTACAACCAACAACCATAATCCAACACCATATACTACTGCGAACTACAGCAACAATCGCTCCAACGGTACGATACACTATTTTATTATATTACATAACAAATCTACAATACATTTTCAACAATTGAATACTTCAACAACTTTAATATGTTACTCAATTTCTTACATTGAGTAAACTTTAAAGCATAAAGATAAATTATATATAATTCACTATCAATGTAAGTCTTCAATTTCTTGGGCTTTGTTAACTTTTAACCAACAAGTTAACATAAATTCAATGACTAAATGTATGTATTGTCCCCATTAATATTATTTTTCTACATTTGTATTTTGCAATACATTCATAACCATATATATATTTGATTACCAAAGAATTTAAAGCAATGAATTGAATTTGTTCATATATTTATAATTGTGTGAAAACCCGGCGCATCCACCAATTTTATATTATGTATACTCATATAATTTGTTAAAACACATTTATCTATATAATTATTTAACTAAATTTTATATTCTTTTATATTTATGATTATATCACAAATATGTAGGTTAATGCGTTTCAATGAAAACAAATTGTGTATACAAAAAAGAAGAAAAAAATGAACAAATGAAAATAAAACTGAATATACGGAAATATAGTTCACTTTCCAATAAAACAATTGCTCAAAAATGAACTTTTTTTGTATCTTATAATTCAAATATACTTTATTAAAATAATATTAACTAATAAAACCACTTGTTTATTTAATGTTTCGTTTATAAGCTATAAAAATAATATGTAAAAAAAGAATATATAGAAAAAATAACTAAACCTTGTTACTACTTACTAAAAGTGCATCTTTAATAATCTTTCATTCTCAATTCATTCGAATTTCGTAATAAAGCTTAGTCCTAACATAATTACACTCTCAATTTTCTTTTTAATTAACTTTTTTCGAATTGAAGTAAGGAAAGCGCAAGGAGACGAAAAAGCGTCACATAATGAGCAGCGAAGGATTTAATAATATGGCAGATTGTATTTTCTTTTCATTTCGCTCCTTTTCATCTTGGCCTTGTTTCATCTAAGAAAGAAATGTTTAACTTTACGAACGGAAACCAACATTTTTTTTTACTTTAATTTTCTTCAGACAATCAATTATATAATACTATTTACTCGGTAAAGTAATTAATAAAGTGCATATTAATTTTACATAATAATTTATATAATAATTATATAAGTATACTTCTTCAAATATCCACATTTTGGAAAGCAAAATATATGTGAATTTAACAGTTCGTTAATTTAATATAGATTTTATTAAGATATTAATAATATATTACAAATAATTCTTCAATACAATTAGAAGTTTGAGAAACGGGGAACTGTACATTTAGAGTCAATGTTAAATTAATTGTTAACTAAAATTATTGATTGTTTCTATAATGTTTAACTTAACTGTTAAAGGAAATGTTAATTTTTCACTGATTGATATAAATTGTACTAAATTTTAGAAACCACAGCATTAAAATAAAATTTAACTTCCTTACATTAGTTAAAACATCTTCGAATTTTCCCAATTAAATACTAGCCATATTGAGATTCAAATTAACGAACCGTTACTTTGAACCATATTTGTACATTTTATTTATAAAAGAACAAGAACATTACAAAAATTAACATTCATTGACAAACCGTTAAGTAACATATTATTTTTTTGTTTATAAATAGTTTTAAATATATATTGTCTATATATACTGAGGATTCTTGAATGTCCTCATACATTTTGGAAAATACAGCAATGTAAATTAAGCATTACATTTTATTTAACAGATCGTTAATTCAATAGATTCGTTCAAATATATTAACTTCTTAACGCGTTACTCGCGTGACCTCTCGTAGCATCGTTACTCGCGTGGCGTCTAAGAAACTCCGTTAAATATAACGTTAATAATTACTTCTTTTACAAATTGCCAGTCAGTAAGAGGAAGGTACATATGTTCAGTTTTCAAAGTTATGTTTGGTTTGTACCCACGGACTCCGCGCGAGTAACGAAGTGTTAAAAACTATCTCTAAATTTTACCAAAAAATCAATGATTTTAGTCCAAATTACGACCAATAAATTATCAAATAACTATCAATGATTAAACATCTTTGAATATTCTGTTAAATTATAATTTTCAGATAATTAACTAAATATATTGATAATACATTTATTGGTAATTAACACTTTTCATTGTAGCGTAATAAATTGATGATTTTTCTTTCATGCTTTCAACGTGAATGTTCTCCTTTTTCTTTTCATTTAGTGCCTTCTCGTGCTTCCTTTCGTTCCAATTTATTTTTTCATTTCTTTCGTTCCTGGTTTGTCGGGAGGATGGAATGGTATGGGAATTGAAGTAGTATTAGTAGTAACAGGTTCGGCCTTTTAGCGAAGCGCCCCTGCAATCGAGGGCGCGACTGAGTAGCATTATAATTCAGTTATGTCGGTAATTAGAGCGCCTCTCCTCCAGTAAGTGAGCTGCTAAAGTGTGGCGATATTGGGAGGGCGGAAAGTGCACGAGAACTTCCAACTATATACACAATTACTCTTTCATCGTGCAACCCAGCAGCTCCAATCTCAATTTTCAAACTGGAAAAACGACAACCGCATATATAAAAAAAAAACGATGAAGAACTAAATGCACTTCGATCACATTCAATATCAAGTTTTTCTTTTCAACTTCGATCATTTTAAGCTCACACATTTTTTTTACTTTTTGCACATTCAAAAGTTAGATTTAAATTTAATATGTATATTGTTTTTATAAGTAATTTATAATTATTATTTTCTTAAATATCTAGGAATTTCATGAAATACCTAGAATATTGATAGAAATTTTATATTATTTGATAGTTTGACTAGCAATTCTACACTTTACCTAATTACTATATAAAATATCATGTTTTATACAATATTCCAATCAAAATCCAATATTTCATAATAATTTTGATTATTTTGAGAGTTCATGTTTGTTTAATAGTAATAATAATTACTCTGTTTTCATATTAAACATTTATAATTTCGTTCTATTTTAATATGCAATTCAAATCAATTTGTATGGTTTGTGCTGTTTCAATCTTTAGATTTGTCACGTAATAAGTTAAAAGCATATCGACGGTTTCAACTGAACGTTATTGACGTAGTTTCTTGTTATTTATGTACATTTATATAATCTATTCAATTGTTTCAAACGCAATTATATAATTCCTTATTTATGGTTTTATTTAGAAATATTGTGGTCGATGTGGATTTGATTATCAAACATAAATCGTTCCTAAATGCTGTTTGAAAATTGTTCAAAACATAGTTTTTGAACATAAGTATTACTCTAAAATTACTATAGAAAAATGTAAAATAATTGTAATAAACTAGTTTGCAATTGTTGTTGAATCGCATGAATCAGTGTTTGTCTCAAAGAATATAGTAATTTCCCCAAAGAAAGGATTTCAAATCTGGAAAGATACCAATTAATCTATAAATTCCCTCGGGTGTGTTTTCATTTCGACGTCCCACAATTTTCTTAGTGCTTTGTTTCTCTTACGTTTTTTACTTCTTTTTTTTAACATTTCATTTCTTAAAAAAAACAATGAAGACTCAAATATTTTCATGAAATAAACAAAACAAAAAATATACATACGAATTCATAACAATTACTAAAAATATTTTCAATTAATTATTAATATTTATAATGAAATTGTTTTTTTTTATTTAAGAGTTTCATTTCATTTTGAATATGAAACAAGTTTAAAAGAAATTTATTTCATTTATACACATTTTATAGAAAATCTGAAATATGTTAAAAATCCATTAGTTTCTATAACCTTCGAATTACTGTCTATCTAGAGATAACAAATTTTGCAGGAAATTTTATTATAATTCGATTTTTAAATATTAATTATTTGCCTATTTTTCACATCATTATATAAAACACGTTTATAAAACTACGATCAATTAACTGATCTTTTCAATAAATTAAATCTTACTAGATCTTTCTATAATTTTGTTAAATTTCTGTCTTTTACAAAATATTTGATTGAACTTATTTTTTGTATGTCATTTTTATATAGTTACAGCTTTGTTTAGTTGGTAACTAATAAATATCTATTCATTAAATTAATCTGAACTAATTGAATAATGTTTTAATAGAATGTACAAGAATTTGTATGTTTTGTTAGAATCCCAACCCTACCTAGGTGTTAGTACGCTAAGGCACTATAGTGAATATGGAAATACCCATATCACCAAATTGTTTGTAAGTACAAACCCTACACAGTTGTAAGTAACTTTAAGAATTTTTAAAATGTATCAAAAACTCCCCGAACTTAAAGCACTAGAATGAATGTCGTGCTTGTCTTTAAGTAAAGTTTAATATATAATCTCTTGTGGTCATAATTTGATATTGTTGTTTTACTGCACGCTTTTGTCGTCTTCCTTTTGACCTTTGGCTTTTTCGGTTCATATCATATGTAAAAATCTGTTTTTATCGTAAATATTATCGTATTTTATTATCGTATAGTTAAATATAATTTTACGGAATTTACTTAGTTATTCATGTTATTTTGAATAATTTCTTGGTTAGTAATCCAAAGTCGGTTTAAAACACATCATTTGAACTTTGAATGTGTAATTTGATGATTACGTTAAAGGGCGAAAGTTTATTTCTCCTCGACTACATCATATGGTAGTCGCAACAAATCTGTAGCTCCGACGACGGCTTCATTAGATCGGTAATCTCATTGGATACTCTGATATCCGATAGTTAAATTAGGCAGATAGAGTGAGAAAGGGATGGAATAGGATGGGATGGGATGATGCAGATCGAGAAGTTCTGAATGGATCCGATGTTGCTGCTGATTCAGTTTCTCGCTAATTTAGGGAGCATCTGTGTCATTGCAGACACTAAAGGGTCCCAAATTCAATAATGCGAATAAAATAAGGGCGACGAATGGAGGTGGAGAGAAGCCGAACTACCCCATCCATGATGATATATATTTGCTCACGTCTCTCATGCGCCCAATTACCGAGCGAACTTTATTTAATTATCGGGAAGTGCGAGAAGAGAAAGAGAAATCTAAGAACAAATCCATCGATCCACGTAATCCAGATTCGAGATGGAAGAGGTGCACGGCTTTTGATTTGTCTCGACTCCGCGTATATATATTTTTTTTTTGCATATGGTTTTATACGGTCGGGGGCGGCGCGGAGTTTTCGTGCACTTGACGGCAGGAAATTAAAGAATCTCTTTCGTCCTGCCTCCCTCTCTCAACCCTCAAACGACTTCTCACCCGCAGCAGATGAATCCTTAATAACACTGAAGACATTTGTCGTTCGCGCATTTTTACGTTCTAGTAGTAAAATCTGTCCGAAACAAAGTACCGATATATTTACAACAGCAAAATTGGGTTTTCTATTTCCTTCTTCTTCTTCTTTTCGTTCTTTTTTCCGGACTTATTTTCACTGTTCGCTTCTCTTCACTGCTTTCTCCATGTGCACCGGCTTTTCCTTTCGTCGGGAGAAAAATATATGATCGACAGGCAAAACCGCGCCAACAACGAGTAAGAGAGGAAAATCGATGCTAAGATAAACTGCGTATGGAACCAATGGTGCAGAATTATGTGTGTGTGTGTGTCCATTGTGCACAACCCTAGGCCTCAATAACAAAGGAAGAATGAAAAAAAATGGGGTTGTAATTGATATTGCATATTGATTTTTCTTATTCAAGAATATTGTAAAAACATAAAAAAACATATATTTAAATTCATAGATAATCAATACATATTGAAGAAAATTTCAGTAAAATTTTATTTTTTTTAATATTAAACTTAATTTTGAATCTACACAGTGATTTATTATGATCAATAAACAATGTTCACTTAAATTTCAGTAAAATCTTTAATCAAATTGACACAATATTCGTAAATGTCAAATTGACATTACTTAAATGACATACTGGTTTATGTGATGAACTATGACACAACTTACTGATTATAAATTTGTCAAGAGAAATAAGGTTAAATGTTCTTTGAATTTATCATTAATTCATATGGTATGTTTCAATGTTGTCATCATTATTGACGAACACTACATAATAATGGAATAGGAGATTAAATAATGAAAAAATGTTTATATAGTAAACATAAGTTAATAAAAATTATTTATAATTTAAAACATTATATTACAGGCTTTTTCAATGTTTCATTTCATCAAAGTTAACATAAAGTTTAAATTGAAATTATCAGTTTACTATTTCATTTAATTTGAAAAAAAAATATTCAAACTATAATAATTTGTTAGACATTTTCAGACATTAAAAGTATTGAAATGGGCCAATAAATATTTGCAAATAAATAAATAATTGCTGTAAATTTGAATACTTTTGATTCAAACGAAATAATTTTCTAAAACCTATGTGGAAGGACAAAATTAATTTGAATGTGATTTTGCGAATTCATAATTATTATTGTTGCCTATGCAAATAGGGTTTTATGCAAATTGGCGGGAAGAGGACTTTCCGTTCGAAATTTCGGCAGAAAAGGTGTCTGAATTGAATACAATTTGCGATTCCAATCCGCCCAAAACGTAAATCTCTTGAAATAACATTTGGAAGCGTTAAATATTTATAATATTATTCTACGTATGTACCATTTCCAAAACTTAATTCAAACATGTTTTTTTTTTCTTCTTTCTATCAAATCATTATTATGTTAAGTAAAATATATAAAAAAATACAATTTTTAATGAAATTATTTCAAAAATACAAAAAATAAAATATGAAATAATTACAACTGCAGAGGACATATTACATCCTGAAATAAATATTAATAAACCTTTGTATTTCATAAATTTTACATATTTTCATTTAAGCTATTCTTGGAGTCTGAATCATTTGTCTTCATTTAACATTCTACTTGTCACAGCAATACTTGTCATAGTTCATATTTTATTTATTTCAGAAGTGAACAATATGCATTCGTTCCTAATCCATCTTCCTTCTTAACCACAACTTGACATTAGTAACCTTTATAAATTTGATAAAATAATGCAAGTGCAGTATAATACTTCATTTCTTTAAGTTATATACACTCTTGTTGTTTTTTTAATGTGAATTCAATATAAAAATTCTTGTAACAATTTTATATCTTTTTATTTTCAGAAAGAAGTACTAAGATGACTGCGGTGAACGAGTGGGTGGCGGGGACGCGGCTGGGCGGCTGGATCCAAGAATGCCGCGAGTCTCGCCGTTTGGTTCTTGTCATTGTAGCAATAGCTTTGCTACTGGACAACATGCTACTCACCACAGTAGGTAAGTGCACGAACTCCATTTGCAATAAAAAATATATATATAGTCTCACACCACCCTAATAAAACTTGGTAAAATTGAATTAAATAAAAAAAAACACACACACTGCGATATTACGATGGGCCATAATAATAACTTTTTAGTATGGTGCAGGGGTGGACAAACTATGAGCTTAACCTGTCGCCCTATTTTTTTTTTATCCCCGTCTTCACTTATTCATAGATTTACATGGGTAGACCGTGTTTTATTTCGTAGAATCAAAATATTTTTATTATAGAATTATACTTGCCAAATAATTTGTCTCAGAGAAGTAATATGTGAAGATTAAGTAAGACATTGATTTAGAATGAAAGTACTGGTATAAACAAGTAATTTTCTTTATACTTACCAAGTAACTTATTTAAAACTTGACAAGTACATACAATTTCAGCATTTAATTTCATATAATCAAAAAAATTGTTTATACTATTCACGGAAAAAAGTATTGTAGAAGTAATTTGTTGTACTTTCCAAATAATTATTTATGTACTTGACAAGTATTACTTGATGTTTCAGTAAGACTATATTTCAATTCGTGGAATCAACATAATTGTCTATATTGCACACACAAGTAATTATTATAAAATCAATTCTTAATACTTGCTAAGTAATTTGTTTAATAGTAAAACTTTTCAACTTCTTGACAATTACATGAAATCGACTTTTATAACATATTTCATGCAAATTTATGACAAATTAATAAAGATGACAAATTGATATAAAAAAAATGACATAAATGACAAATTGACGTATATGTCAAAATGACATAATATAATATGCCAAATAATGTGTCTCAATACTTAAGAAGTAATATGTGAAGATTAAATAAGACATTGATTTAGTATCAACATACTTGTATAAACAAGTAATTTTCTTTATACTTACCAAGTAACTTGTTTAATAACTTGGCAAGTACATACAATTTCAGCATTTAATTTCATGTAATCAAAACATTTGTTTATACTGTATACAGAAGAAATTATTGTAGAAGTAATTTGTTGTACTTTCCAAATAATTGTTTATGTACTTGACAAGTATTAGTTGATGTTTCAGTAAGGCCATATTTCAATTCGTGGATTCGAAATACTTGTCTATATTGCACACACAAGTAATTATAATAGAATCAATTCTTAATATTTGCTAAGTAATTTGTTTAATGGTAAAACTTTTCAAGTTCTTGACAATTACATGAAATAGACTTTTATAACATATTTCATGCGAATTTATGACAAAGTGATATAAAAAAATGACATAAATGGCAAAATGACATAATCTAAATTACATAAATGTCAAATTGACACTTATGACAAACTGTTGATTTTATATAAGGATACAAGAAAGGATTATAAGAATATAAGGATTAAAAGAAAAATAATGTCAAATATGCGTTGAATTTATCATTCATTAATTTGGTTGGCTTGAATTTCGCCATCATTTTAAACAAAAAAAAAAAAATGAAAATTAGGAGAGAATAACGGAATACGTGATTAAATAATTAGAAGAATTTGATCGGCTGTGCGAGGTTGCGGCTTTACGGTTTTTCGGTGGTTTATTCGGGTTTTCGGCTGGCTGCGCTCTAAAAGCCGATCCAACCCTCCGCCCGACCCTTTCTTTCATGTTTAATGCAACGCTTCGGGGACAAGCAATCAGCCAGAAGAAGCGAAATATCCATCCAAGTCTTTCCAAACTTTCCGTTCGAGATGAGATCAGGATCAAGCAACAACAACAACACAGAATTCAGAACGTATCCATTTGGTCAATGCATACATAATCCTATAAATGACAATATTAATATTATAATAGCTTTTTGAAAACTTTGTTTTCCAAACAAAATTTTCTTAAGATGAGGATAATGTACGTTTTTTATTAATAAGTCAGTTGTCAATTGTCAAATAGAAACGTCGCATGTTGAATGAATATTTCGATTCATTTTAAATGAACTACATAAGCTGTATTCCCGAAAGAGACCGAAATTAAACTTTCCAAAGAAATCCGCGATTGATATAATTTAAATGCGAAGAGGAGATCAATGTTCAGGGAGAAGAAGCGAAATTCCCAAATCAGCTTAGATTCCGCTACTTCTTGCTCCAAATGAAGTAACAATAAGTAATTGATTTCTATTCATTTCCATCCCTCACCCTTCACCCCTTCCTCCATAGCCCATTGTTCTCTCCATCTCTCTTTCCTTCCTTCCTGCAATTTGAGATGGCAGGACTTAACACGCTTCGCCAAAAGTATTAATTAATTGGAAGCAGCTTTTATAAGCGAGTCGCTAATTAAACTTGTCCGACTACTCAGAGGAATCGGGATGACCTTCAACCTCATCCCACAACGCTGCGCCTGACACACCAAAGAACAAAGAACATTTCAGCAAAGTCCATATTTTTTTATGTGCATTTTTTTCTTATTAAACATTTTTAAATATAACCCTTTCGAAGGTTAAATATGAGAGGGTTTGTGTGATATTACCGAAAAATCTATCCGCTATTGGTGGCCTCCTAAAGCCCTATTGATTGTGATTATTTGGTTGGAAAAAATAATGCGGTTTAAATATAAGCCTTCGAGGGGGGAATTGGATGGATCGCGTCACGTGTGGATGATGTGCGGAGCAAGCGGTGCATAAAAGGTCCTTTGATTTTCAAAACCGCGAGGTCGTCCACATTCCGCAAATACACACAAACACACGACATCAAGGGAGGTAAGCTCCGAACAAACAAGGAAAAAGCTAATAACAATTATACTCATCCAACCCGACGCCCTATAATTGGTGAGGGGGGCTGAAACGGGACCTGAATTCGTAGATAAAGCGTATTCTTTATCAGCAAATACATGCTTTGTTTGTATATCCTCCTCCCTAAGAATTAAACTTTATACGCTTCATCAGCATATCGAAGCACATATTCTTTATTATCTCTTTTTATTTAGTTCATTAACTCGTCTTTATATTTAATAAACATTTTTATTGATTAAATATTGATGAAAGTATAAGAACGTTTGTAATATGTGTGTACTTTTTTAAGATATATATGGATTATGAAAGATAAATATCTAAAATGAGTCCAAATATACTAAAAATGATACAAATCTGATATTTTAATTAATTGTCATTGATTCGAATACTTTCAGATTCTAAAGCATAAATCAAATATTATAAAAAAAAACATAAGATTAAATTATAGACATTATAAAGCAAACTATTAAATACATATCAAAAATAAAAATCTAAACCATTATTAAATACTTAAAGATCCAACTTTTAGGGACTACTACTAATTTAATTCAAAGTCAAGACTACATAAAATAACTATTTCTAAAATTATAATTAAAACCCAATAATAATTAATAAAATATTTATAATTGACCTCAATCTACATTATTTTTCGTTAATTGTAAAACTTCAATCAATATCATCAGAAAATCTGTTCAGTATTTCAATAATGGGAGAGACTTTTATGTAGACAAATTCCGAATTGTGGAATTCTTGTAAAATATTCGCTTAAATCATACTCGTTCTATCAAAAACCAAATTTTTTTTTTAATAAAATTTTACACGGAAAAAATATTTGTTCTGCGAACTTACACTTCCATAATTTGAAACTTGGTAAAAAAATGGCGATATTTCATGTTTCGGCCAATGAAAAAAAAAATATAATTTGATAATTTAATTTTTATTTAATTTATATTTAGTAAAAAACAGAATTTGTTTTTTTTGTAATATTTGTCTTAATTTTCAACTAATGTTGCATCCACAGTATGCGTGATTTGAGGCATTCATTTTTGACATGATTTGCATAATGATCACAATTGTCAAGTTAGCTGTCATTTAGATTCAGCATCATCAATGAAAACCGATAGTGGTTGGTAAACCTGACATATATATTATATAACAGGTTGGGTGTTTCATAATATAACTTTTATGCTTCGATTTACTCACAATGAACATTGAAAATAATTATGTAATATTATATAATCTATAGTATAAAAATAATTATTTACTTGCATATAATTCTATAATTACAGTTCTTAATTACAGTTGTATAGAAATCAATAAGATTGGCTTAACAATAATGCACTTAAGTATAGATCTCTAGTGCTTACTACAGGTGTAAGTGCATATTATGTAAATTGAAAGTAGCTTCCTTTTCCTCGATTCAGAATTAGTATTAAATTGCGTTCTTTATCAATCTTAGATTGCGCAGTGCTGAAATCGTTCTTGATGGGCTTAGCCTTTGTATTTGCACAGAGGGAAACGGTGAAAATGGGGTCGCGGTTGGAAGAGGAGAACGAAAGAAGTAAGAAAAAAATGCGACAGAGAGAAAGAAGACGAAAAAAAGGAGTCGACGGAAGAGTGGCCAAGGAAGTGAAAAGCATAATGGCACAATTTACTGTGTGCGGAATAAAGTGCCATATAAAATTATATTTCGCACTAAAAAATTTCCATCAGAAACCTTTAGTGAGCGCACTGCAGGGTGGATGGTGGCTATGGCGGTGGGTAGAGCTGAAGTGGAGGAAGAGAGAGGTAGCAAAAAAAAATTAAATCGTTCCGCCACGTCAAGAAGGGGGGCATTAAAGGTGACCCAGTCGGGATCAACAAGTGATGATGATGGATGGCAATCAGAGCTGAAAGGCGGACGCGTTTGTTATTCCTTCTGGTAATGAATTTCCAAACGTAACTCCTTATCAGAACTCCAACCAGAGGAGGCAGTTGTAGTAGTCCGATGTTTAATGTTTAATACATACAGTTTCATTATTCAGGTGGCTATCAAAGTAATGGGGAGGTTCGCTTCGCTAAACGAATGCTCCGATCTCATACATGTGGAACAGCTGGGAAGAGATGTTCCCTCTCTCTCTCTTTCACTTCTCCAGAGACCAGATTTATCTTCGGCCACTTTCATTAAAGCAAAGAGAAGCGAAGGGGAGGCTGCGATTGATAAGTTGGTGGCCGACGGGGAAGAAGCACCGGATAATTAACAGTGCGCTGATATAATTGTGGCTGTTCTCGTTGGAAGTCGCTGGGGGATTCCCCATTGTACGCCTAATTTGCAACCCATTGTTCTCAATGCACGCTCGACTTGCTCGAAACCGTCCTTCTTATCCCCCGTACTGATGTACATACGGAGGATGAGGAGGACATCCATTGTCGCAAAGTCAAGTTATGACAGTTTCATATGCACGCTTCGCTGACCAACCCATTATACTATCAAAGTTATCAACAATTTAACTTTTTGGAACCAAAAATTCATTTCATTATCATTAGCACAACTGATTACACTAAAAAAAATATCATTCTACTATTTCAAATCTCATTTTTTTTTATCAATTCATAATATAAAGTTATCTACATTTTTTGATTTGCTAAAAAACAAATTCTTCTTTAAAACTTGAGTAAACATTATTAATAAAGTAATATCAAAATCATTACGTAATTAAACATTAAGTTTTCGTATTTGAAATAATTATATTTACATCAGATGAAGAAAATATTAGAGTATTATCAATAATTCAGTGATTGATTTATAATTGAAAAGTCTGTTTCTATTTCTGCAGTTCAATTCAATAACAAGAGGTGGATTTCTTAAAAATTGATATGTTTATAGGTGATATTTATATAATGTAGTAATTACTTGATAGGAATACTTATGTAAAGTCATTATGTAAGATTCGTAATCAACCCTTCTGCAGCTCTCTTCAACATTCGAGTGACTTATCTTTACTTCCAACTAAAAGCTTCTACGTACTTTACACTGAGATAGGCTTCTAACAGCTCTATCCTCCTGCATTATCAAGGACGCTTCAATATTTATGGGGAACAGTGTGACATCAACAAACTATCGCGTATGATTGATGATCGCAAACATCGCAAATACGTAGTCGCAGTTAATCGATCGTTAAACGCGTTTAGGAAGTAAGAAACTTATTAATTGCGCAAGCGATCAAAATTTGTTTGCAGCTTGTATTAGCGGCGTTTAATTACCAGTGCCAAGGGACACCGATTACGACGACGACGACATTGACCCAAATTCGAAAAACTAGTTTACGGAAACTTGCGGGGAGGTCTGTTGATGCATCTGGCCACATTTTGTGTGTTGGAGGGTGTTGGATGGATCTGCCGCCCTCGGGGTGTTAAGGCTAGATGCTGGAAGGAGGTTTAGTGGAGGTGCAATTTGGCGCCGGAAGTCCTCCGCCTCCTTCGCGTTTAATCAGTTTTGAAATCAATCTCATTCCCAAACGCGACTAATTGCCCTGCAGGAACAATCTGTGCTCGTTCACTCGTGTCCCCTAAACACAACTACGACACTAATCATCTTTCACTAATCGCACTGCACTTAATCCACTTCCATATATCAAATCCCTGATAACTCGTACACTTTAATCACCTTTTAATTACAAGAACGCCGATAAATATTAAACAGGAGCGAGCTTTACAGAAAGAAAGGAAAAAGAGTTGAGCGTGATCTTGATTGAAATCGATGACGCCTTTTTAATTATCCGCTCGCAATATTTTCGTTACGATGGAAAATTGCATCCTAATTAATTTAAATTAATTTATTATCTGTTTCATCGCACATCAACTATTTTGTTTCATTTTTATCTTAACGTAAGTCAACTTTTAATGATTGATTGCAGTTCCAATAATACCGGAATTCTTATACGACATCAATCATCCGGATGCACCAATTGACTACCGTGCGCACATCGCACCACCAACAACTACTACTACAACAACTCTTCCTCCGTGCAGAGGATACGTGGCGGACAACAACAACCTCGACGATACTAACGGAACGACCGTGTCTCCGGTTGAGGCCATCAGTGAGTACCATCTTATATCTGACTTTTACAAAACTGTAACAACTATCTTATTTTTGTTTTCGCAGCAATAAATGAAACTGCTTTGGAACTGGAGAGAAAGAATACCCGTCACAAGGACTTAGTTGAAGAGACCGTTGCCGTGGGGATGATGTTAGCCTCGAAGGCTTTTGTGCAGTTATTGGCCAATCCCTTCGTGGGCCCTCTAACTCATAAGTAAGTTTTTATTTGAAACAATAATATTAAAGAAAACTTTCTATATGAAACTTATATCAATTTTGTAAACATATAGAAGATATTCCTCTAAACTAATCAGATTGTTACTTTAACAAATTATGTCCATTATTTAAAGAGAAAATTCTATTAGTTTTCAGTTAATGAAAGTATCCAATAATCATGTATTTTTTCGGAATATTTCTGAAAGATATTGCTGAATAGAGAGCAAAAAAACAGGGAGTAAATGAATAGATGGAGCTCAACAAGTTGCCATTTGGTCGGTGAATTAAGAAAACCGCTGGAGATTTGGATGAGCTCCAAGCACGCAACAAGTTGTCAATAAAGTATGCGGATAGTTTTAGCATACTCCCACTCACAAAGCGTCTTCTGTTTTTCATTTTTTTTTTTGCTTTTGCAGAATTGGCTACAGTATTCCCATGTTCGTTGGTTTCATAATTATGTTCTTGTCGACGCTCAGTAAGTCATAGCCATATAGTTCATGTTGACTGATAAATAATTTATTAATGTTGAATGTTTTCAGTATTCGCATGGGGTCGCAGCTACAGCGTGCTGTTCATTGCGAGAGCTCTTCAAGGTATAGGGTCGTCCTGCTCGAGCGTTTCAGGAATGGGAATGTTGGCTGAAAGGTATCCCGACGATAAGGAGAGAGGAAACGCGATGGGAATCGCTCTGGGTGGCCTCGCTTTAGGTGTACTCATCGGTCCACCATTCGGCGGCCTCATGTACGAATTCGTTGGAAAATCTGCACCTTTTCTAATACTCTCTGCACTTGCTTTAGGCGATGGATGTAAAAATAGCAAAAGCATTTACAAGTTTGTTACCTTTGCTGATGTACTTTTGTCTTTTTCAGTGTTGCAACTTCTCATGCTGCAGCCGACGATCGTCAGACAAGAATCAGATCCACCATCTCTGAAAGCTTTGGTCACAGATCCTTACATCCTCGTTGCTGCTGGTAAGTCAATAAACCTATATTTCGACGTTCAACATTTTAATTTTAAAATCTAAAGAATATCAACCTTCAACTTATATGACGCAGCTCACTCATTTTGATATAATTGAATATAATAACTTTCACTATCACATTTTTTTGATTTTGATGTTCAGGCGCTATAACTTTTGCAAACATGGGTATCGCGATGCTGGAACCATCTCTGCCCATCTGGATGATTGACACCATGGACGCCGAGCGTTGGAAGCAAGGTGCTACCTTCCTTCCGGCCAGCATTTCCTACCTGATCGGAACCAACCTGTTCGGTCCGTTGGGCCACAGGATGGGACGTTGGTTGGCTGCTCTCCTTGGTCTCGTCATCATCGGAGTCAGCTTGATTTGCGTAATACCAAAGAAGCGAGGAAAAACTCTAAACGTCGATACTTACAAACAATAATTTGTTTCCAGATACCAATGGCTAAGAGCATCAACGACTTAATCATTCCGAACGCCGGTTTAGGATTTGCTATCGGTATGGTGGACAGTTCCATGATGCCAGAATTGGGCTTCCTTGTGGACATCAGACATTCTGCCGTCTACGGAAGCGTCTACGCCATCGGTGACATTGCCTTCTGTTTAGGATTTGCTATAGGTAAGTTCCAATTACCCCCTTCTTGCTTACCGTCGGAAATACTGAAATTAGCAAAACGAAAACTTTCCATTTCTATCTCACTTCCGTTGAGGAGGTGGAGGATACGTTCTGACCTCGTCACAGACTGTGGAATTCTCGTAATTAGGACTTTCCTTGCTTCCTTTAAGAAGGAGGAGGATATGCCCTGACCACGCCGCCGATCGTGGAATTCGCGAAACGAGGAAACATGCGTTACGCAACGCGTGTTCGTTGCCATTCGAGCGTTTTGTTTCTTCATTTGTCCAATTGTTCCGGGCATAGCCTACATATATTCAAATCAATTCAACGTTCTGAGTTCATTTCACTAGCGTTTCCTACTTTCCATTTGTTCTTGATACAAAAACTGGCGCCGAATAACGGCCGTGTCGCAGAATTCTGAAACAACCCAGATTCGTTAAGTCGAAATAAGGAAACTCGCATTCCGAGACCTTCAACTTACTCATATTTGAAAGGATTCATTAAACAACGATGCAACAAAGCCTCTAATTTTATATGTCGGATCATCAAAATGCCAATAATAATTTAAATTAAACAAGTTAACATTTATACTTCACATTACATATTTATAATTTACTTTACAAATAAAAAGAGTAAATCTTCATTGAAAAATTATTTATTTGCATGTAAAAGGCACCACAAAATTAATCTGCGAGGTTTCGCAGACTATTTTTTTATTTTTTTTATACTTGATCGAATACGAATACGTTGTTTGAATATTGTATTTAATGTTGATTTAGGTTTGTATCTCACCCAAAGCCAATATTTTTGTTTAATCAGGGCCGGCCATGAGCGGAACTCTTGTGAACACCATTGGATTCGAATGGATGCTTTTCGGTATTGCGATCCTCAATTTCCTCTACGCTCCTCTGCTATTTTGTTTGAGAAGTCCACCAACCAAAGAAGAAAAGAAGGTCAGTAAATTAAAAAAATTACAAGAAATAAATGAAGAATTGTCTCCAATCTCTTACTTGAAAAATGAATGTTATTGAGTCAAAATAAATAATAATTTCGTACACTAAAAAAAAATTAACTGTTTTAGTCACTCGTAACCGGCGAGAAGTCTTCAGTCCGTTACGTCACCTACCAGAACGAAGAGGAAGACGAATAAGCAAATATGTAACAAAATTTATGAACTAAGTATTATTATGACAAACCAAAAAAAATATATATAATATATAACAAAATATATAATAGGAGAATATATAATATAAAATATACTGTGTTAGATTTAGAGTAAACGTATTAACAAACAAAAAAAATATATGCATATATGAAGATATATTTTCTAGTCGATAAAAAAAAATATATTTATGAACGTTGCAAAATCTAAATGTACTTGTTCCATGAGCATCTTGTTAATCTAAGTTAATATGTAGTCGATAAGTTTAGATTTAGATTATTTGTCTCGTTAGTGCGGACGACGGAAAGATGGTTGGAAGTTGCATTTAGAAGGCATTTGTATCGAAAATTTAAATTTTTTGCGGAGTCCGCGTCATGGATTATTGTGAATGGCTGCACTTAATCCTTTCCTTGAAAAGTAAGGAGACGCGGCAATAAGGATCCTCCGCCACTTTCAGGACTCGCGGAATCAAATTCAAGAAAATAATGAAATAAAAGAAGCGCTTCCATCCTGAAACCGGTAATTTTCATTAGTTATATACCAGCAATCTGATGTAATATGTTATTCAATAAGTCTATATAATCGATTATAATGCGTGTGGTTCTATCTGTGTCTACTATATACATATTTCTTAATAATAACGGCTGATAACTGAAAGCGGAAGAAAAAAAAATCTTAAGAGAATTGCTGAGCCAATCAAAAGAAATGCATGGTTAAGGCTAACATATAAATAAATATATAATTAACAAAAATAACTTAAGATTATAATCTACAAAAAAAAACACCTCAATGGGGACCTTAGTTAAAGAAAATGCTTAAGAGATGTCGTGTTGTCGTTGTTTTTTTGTTCAGTTACATAAGTGTATGAGAAAGTATCCACATAATATGTAAAATATAATATATATTTGAGTTTATGCGAACTTCATGGGAGCCTGTGCTCGCGCGAGTGAAGATTATTGTGACTAGACAATAATCATCATTGTAATCATGAGAAATAAAGAACCTGGAAAAGGAAAATATTTGTGAACCGAAACACGTTCTTTCGTTTCTAAAGCTGGTAAGGGTCCGAACAACAACGTTTTTTTTCAAAAACAAAAAAAAAACACTAACGTATATACTTATTTAAACATTGGATTAATTAATTGTCTTGTTGGTGTTTGTGAAGCCGCCGATTTTGAGGAGAAGGATTACAAGGAAAACAAATATATTAATAATGTTGTAGTGTAATAAATTGTATTGGAACGCACATTAGATTTGCAGCTGAATTAGTCGATATTTATCGTTAGTTGAAAATGCAACGCGTAATGCGAATTGTGCTTCTTTCGAAAGTCACTTTGAAGACGGCTTTAATAGGTTTAACGCGTGCCTAGTTCACTAATTAGTCTTAGATTGTAATCCTATGTAATGTGTCTATTTATATCTTTAGCGGGTTAAGATTTCATGATTCTCTCAATGTTTATGTATTTTAAAAGGAAACACTATGCAAGTATCGAAGTGTTTATAGTCTCTGTCGAAATTTGTGATGCTAATAAATGGAACAAAAAAAAATATCAATACAATTGTTTTTATTTTTCATCCTTACCATCCCTCATTTATCCTACAAATATTTCTCCAAAAAAATAAAAATTATTAATTAAAAATCGATTAATTGTAAATTTATACTTAAAAACCAAAAGTTAATAGGTAGATAACAAAGTCACCATTAACTGTATTAATCTCCTACAACTGTACGAATCTCCATAGCAACTAAAACTATCTGCTTATTCTGTAATGTTTTTGTTTCTATAGAAACAATATGAAAAAATAAAACTCCTTGTTTTTACTTTATTAAACTAAGTGGAAATAATTCGACCTTAACTAACTTAATTTATTTATTTTTAATGTTATCAATTTAACAACTCGATTGCTTATTAAACGGTTAATGACTTGTTCAATTGCTGCTTTTTTTTTCATACAAAATAAAGAAAATTCCTGTTCATTCACCAGACTCACGCGCTTATTTTCCGCCAATTAATTTCAAAGGAATTTCTCTGCCGTCAATGATTGCAATTACGTTGTACGCATTGCAAATGCAATTTCCTCCATTAAATTAGCTTCATATCCTACATTAAGTAATACATTTTACACAAATTTAGCATACAATATTATTGATACAATAAAGATAAATAACATTTTCTATATATAATTTATATGTGAAATTATTGAATCTAACAGAATTAGTTTAGATTTTATATAAAATCTTTTCATCATTCAATCTAACAGTTAATTCCTGTTCTAAACTTACATTACCTTTAATATAATATAAATCGACTTAAACAAATCTTTCATTTTTTTTTACACATTATGATCTAATTAAATCATAAGGAAGCTATAGTACTCATGGGAATTACACAAAAACTTGGATACATTTATTGTTAAGTAATTCAAACTATCAAAATGACTTTTCTTAATGTTGAAATAATTATCGTGCCGAAATAAATACTTTTATAATAAACATTATTATATTTGATTTAATTGTATATTTACCTTTTCTGAAATCTTAAGTAATGTTGCATCTACAGTTGACATAACAAGAGACATTTCTATCAGTTCAACAGTATTAGTTATCATTTAATTTTATGACATGAAATTGCAGCCACAAGTTGGTTTAACTGATAAACATTTATGTTTCATGTCACGCATAGTGTGGCTGCACCATTAATAACAAATAATGCAATTTGGTTGCAACAAATTATGTTACTTTCTTTCTACTGCTTTTTTAGGAAAGGGTAACCTAGTAATAAGTAAGAACACAAGAAAACGTTCACTTCTAGGTGATTGTATTTAATGTATTTTTAATTCAAGTCTGGTTTAAAAAGTTTGTCGAAATTAATTTCTGCGATTTCGTAGAGAATGTTAGCTATTAGAGAGCAAAGAAATCGTAGTCAATGAGATAAATTTACGTTAATATCAAATAAATGGAAAAGTTTATCGGCGTGATAATTGCGTAATGAATCGATCCGATTGTAATTAAAGGCGCGGAATTCTGAATCGAGGCAAGCGGAGTCGCCGCCACCGCCGCATATGAAAGTAAAAAATGGGCAAAAACCGAAATCGCGACTTTATTCGTAAAGCCTTATATAAGTAAGTGCATGTGCGACGGTGCGCAATTACCGAAGACTTTCTCTGAAAACGAACGGCTAGAAATAGCGTGTTCGACCCTAAATATCGCTCATTCGACTTTTCCGTGTATATAAAGCATAGAGTCGTCAACGATCGTGGTCCAATTTGGTGACAATGTTCGTTTGGTGATAGATACCTCAACGATAACTTTCTTCAGCTCACGCATCGCCATGGTACCGAAAACAGTGCGTATTCTCTTTTCAAGCTTCGAGATCAATCAATAATTTCAAAACTGTTCCAGCTGATCACCATCCTCGTCAACTTGTCTCTAGTCACTGTTTCTCTCTGCGGTTACGAGGAGCCAGAGTACAAGCAACCTCTGTACAGCAAACCGCCTCCGAGGATTTTAAGCCACCAGCAGTCGCAGAACCACGACGGAGGCTTCAAGTTCGCATTCGCCGCTGAAAATGGTTTGGCGCATAGCGAGGCCATAGCTCCGGATGGTTCCAGGAACGGTGGCTACAGCTACGTCGATCCGCATGGAAAAACCATATCTGTTAAGTACACAGCAGGAAAAGAGGGTTTCAGGATTTTAGAGGGACAGCACGTTCCCAAAGAATCTCCGCAGCATCAAGCTATCCAGCAACAGCAGCAACAACAACAGCAGCAGCAGTACCAACAACCTGAACATAGGGTGCCCCATTACGCTCAGCAACAGCAGCATTCCGACCACTTCAGGATTCCTTTGTACACGAAGCAACAGCACGCACCACCACCTAGGCCCGTTTACATCGAGCAGCAACAGCAGCCCAAGTATTCGCCACAGCCAAGATATCCGGAACAGCAACCAAAGTACACACAGCCCAAATACGTGCAGGAGACGAGTGCTTCAAACTCGGTCGAGGAGAGCAAAGAACCTGAGTACAACGATGAGCCTGGGAAGGCGTACAGCTTTGGTAACGGATACGCGTTCCAATTCTCCGGCTAAGCACATTGCCACAATTTCCTTTCCTTAGTTTGTAATCCATGTTTCGTGTTAATTAATAAATACTTAGAAAATAAAAACTATTACATTCAATCTATACCACAACAACTCTTACATAAGAAAACAGGAAATTGTCTTTGATTATTAAATTAACATCAAAAAATAAATTAAAACCAATAAGTTAATTTTACGAATTAATTCATATTCTTTTACATAAATTTGTGATGTGAGAAAAAAATTCCAGAAATACATATAATTACAGTTACATAATAACAAAATTAAAATAACTTACATTTTAACGATCACAAATACAACATATTTAATTGGTTTCAATTTACTTTATTCTTCTTATGTCACTATTTCAATTATAGAGAGACATGAAACATACCTAAATACTTGTTGGTACTTTAATGTAATCTTTATATGTATACAAAAATGATTTGTTTTGCAATTGGAAACACCAAGTGAGTATAAACCAACATTCAAGCAATACTCATCACTTTTGTATAGGTTACTTTTCTTTATGTTGTAACAAAAAGAAAAATTATACATATGAAAATTGATCAGTTTTTGTAATATAAATCACTATAATTCATTTAATACGCGATCTAAATTAAAATTTCCTGACTTTACCAAAATATTTTTTGCATTGAAAATGTTGCTGAAATTTAATAAATTGTAATGTGTTTTAAAAGAAAAAAAATATATTTTTAATTTTAACTACATTCATTTTAACAAATTGCTAAAGATTCAATATAATTTTATAAGTTAAATACGAATTTTCAAATATTCATGTTTATTCGATACTATAATAGGTAATTACTATATTTAAAAATGAAACAAACGATTGCATGTTTTTTTTTGTTTCTATATTTCAGTCTTGTTACATAAGAAATTATTTTCAAGAAGCATTGGAATGGTAACGCAAAACATGTAAAACAAAATGTAATTGTAATAATAATAATGGTGTTAATGATTATCTTAAAACGACGCAAAAAAAAACAAAAGAAACGAAGTAAAAACATTAACACAGCATCCATACATTAATAATGCACACAAATAAAAAATAATATATAATAAAATAAAAAATAACAATAACAACATATCGATCGATCAATAGAACACAAATTTTATTACTTAAAAAACCTTAACTTTTAATCATCCGCGATCCAATAAAATCCATCAAACCCTCAGTTTCCATCATCAAAATATATTTCTTTATTTAGAAGCTAGTTATTTGTTGTACCAAATGTAATACTATCATTATTAGATTTGGCATGCATTTAAAATTCAGTTTGAATTAAACATTTTTTTTTGCCCCAAAATTTGGTTGTACAAATCACATTTATTTAATCCTACAAAAAAATAGAAATAAAAGTTGTATATATATATTGTTTTAAAGAAAAGGTTGCTTCCAAATATTAAGTAATTTGTGTGTTTTGAGTTAACTGAACGACGAATTTAGCGACCCGAAAGATACAAACTTAACAGAGAAAAAAATACACGTGTGTAATTAATATTTATAAAAAGGGAGAATTAAATTTAAATGGGTAAATAAATTAATGTGGGGTTTGTGTGTATATAGGTAGGTAAGAGATGTAAGTAGGAAATAAAAAGAAAATTATTAAGAAAATTATCACAATACCAATCGCCGGACTCCGCATTCCACGCAAAATTTAGCCGTTGTCACTGGGTATTTGTTGCCGCATTCGTGGCAAAATTTAGTCATTTTACCGCTGCAGCAACCACCACCAGTATCCTTGTTAGATGAAAAGTTGGTTTGAGGATGTTTCATTGCACTTGCTATGGTCTTTGCGCTGATGCAGATCTCTGATCCACTGGAAGTTTGACTTTCGTGTTCTAGGGGTGAAAGTTTAACAACTTTTGTGCGAACCTTGGGCTTATTACGACTCAGGCTGAAAACAAAATTAGTTTACATTAGTTTATCTATTGAATGAAAGTTTTAATAAGTCCTTGATGCGGAGCAGTACCCCAACTTTTTGCCGACACTACCCAATTTGACTTTGAAATTGTCATAAGCTAGTTTCAAGGGAGTTCTTTGCCTGCCAGAGCCTGAGCTCAAGATTTCATCCGTATTAAACTCGTAATCATTAAAATTGTCCACGCTATTTCGACCCATTCTTATTGCGGATAATTGCCTGACACTGAGAATTTTGATGGCGCCGTTGCGCCGTTCAAAAAAAACGACATTTTGTTACAACAAATTTCCTGACTATTTGTTGACTTATATAACTGGACATACCGGACACTTGATTTCATTTTTTACTATTTTAATTTTATACACTTTATTTTTCTCTTAACAACAATATTAAACTTTGATAAAAAAAGGATTTTACTACTATATTAGAAATGATAATCAATCATATTTGATACTTCTAAAAAGCTATATAAACTCAATTAAAAACAATAACCCTTTGTATATTGTTAGACAATTAATTTTGTAAATATAATAAAGTAAATATAGCAAAACTCACCTTCCATAGGCAGAATCCCCGCTAATCTTTGAAATTGTTTCCTCCTCGCTGTGCATCTTCTGCTCTTTCCTCATCTTCTCTTCCTTCTCCTGTAGATACATCTGCTCGTACCTCTTGTACTCCTCGTACATTTCATCATCAATGGAAAACAGATCATCTGCAACTGGAACTGGCACCTAAAGGGGACAAGTAAAATAATCGCTCTAAACAATCTCTCAAAGTTAAACTCTACTTACAACGTCCGGCTTCTTTTTGGGACTGCGCGATATTTCCCTTTCGTAAAGAAAATTCTGCACATCCTCCTTGTTCTTTAAATTTTTCGGTTTTACAGTATCCAGAACAGTGATGGACTTTTTCAGCGTATTGAGATTCTTGATTCGATCTCGAGGACTTGCCGATCGGATGGAACTGGAACGATTTACATTAGGAGTTTTGGTCTTGCGGGGGACTAAAGACTTTTTAGGCGGCGAAGGACTGTTCTCGTCGGTGGGAAGAATGTCAGGTATAGAAAGATTATCGAATTCGTTGATCAAGCGCGGATCTATCTCATACAACGTCGTCTCTGAGAATGTGGTTTTGTTACTCGATAAAGAGATAGAGTCAAAATCAAGCTTCTTTAACAGATTTTCGTCGTTGAGGTTTTCGTTGATGAAGTTCTCGATCAGTTCGAAATTGTCGCGGAAATCGCACGGAGGATCAATCACCGAAGCCCGTTTTGTTGGTTTCTTCTTTTTAGTCACGACTAGAGTCGGTTTGATTGTATCCTGATCCTCGTCGAGGAGTTCCAGGAACTGTTTGTGCGCTGTCTTATACGGGTCATAGGTTTCCTGTCTGTAAGCATGAGTTATATGAAGCACAAGAATAATACAAATTAAAAAGAAACAATAAAAGACAACAATAAAAGAGTGAGAAAATGGCTTAAGGAACATTCCAATGGTCACCTGTTAGTTTTACCATTGTTATCTATTTTGGGCAAGACCAGCAACTCAGGCACCTTCGCCGATCTCCCCTTCTTAACGTCCATTTCAATCTCGGGTAACTTCAAACCACTCTTCGCATTTTGCCAATCAATCTTCATCTTCTTAGATTCCGAAATCTCCACAGAAATACTACTATCCACGCTACTAGGTCTCTTCGATACATTCTCAAATCTCGGATTCGACGTTCCAATGCTATTATTTTCCTTAGGCGTGGAAATCTCTCGCATGAACTCAATCCCGGCTATTTCCAAAATCCTCGCCGCATCGAACTCATTGTTTTTAAACTCGCATTCAGATTTATAACAACTAGCCACGTTCTTCACCAAATTTGTCTCGCTGCGCGTTCCAACGCTGAATTCACTACTACGTTTGGACAACGCGATTTCGCTGCAACAAGTCCTCAACTCCCGTTCCAATCTGGCCTTGCTTAACGCTATGGAATGCCAATCGCAAAACCCCTGTAAACTTTCCACCTCCTCTAAACTGTTGCAATCGTCGCTCTTCTTGAAAATCATTCTCTCTATGTTCTGAGAGTTTAACTTATCAAATGAGAACTTCGACGATGTTTCCATCGTGGTTTCCTCGTCCGAAGTAATGTTATTGTTGAAACTATTGCAAGACACTTGATTCAATTTCGTTGGAATCATATCCATGGATCCCATATCTCTGAACGACTCTTTTACCTTTAACTGGTTATCCCCCTTTGAACTCTCCATCTCCTTGGACTCCTCCCTGACAACCTCCAATCCATTAATAGGCACATCCTCCGGTAAAACTCCTTCTAACTTTAATTCCGACTTCAAGTTATCCCTCAACTGCAGGACCAATTTTTTCCGAAGTGCCACCTCCAATGAATCTTCATTGTTTTCTGTGCAATCTAACGACGGCGCGTAGCTCTCTGCATATTTGGACTCATCGCTCGACTTATCCAAACTGTCTTTTGGTGAATCCAAGCTATCTCCACCAGTAAAGCTATCAAAATCTACATTGTTGTCTTTGCACAACAAAGTGACCTCAAACTTAAACACATCGTCACCCTTGGTATTGGACTTCAACTCCTCAATGAATTGCGACCCAAAGGTAAACACGTCCATATTCAATTTATTGAGAAGAATGGTATTCTGTTGGTCTGATTTAATAGGTTTGTAACAAAAGAAATTCGAATCGTCCTCCTCGCTACCATAAAACAGTTCAATCTGCTTCAAACTATCATTTTCAGGAAGGTTAACCTCTAATTGTTTATTAAGATTATCCTTACAGGAATTTCCTTCCTCCTCTAAATCAATCAAATTAGCAATTTTGCATTCACAATTTTCACTTTCTAAATTTGGAGATATAACTTCACTGTCACTAGTTTTCAACTTATCTCTAGGGATTTCTTCATCACAGTTTGACGTATCTTCCATTAACTCTTTATCATTAATTTTACAAACACTTTCATTATTTTCATTCAATACTACTCCGTATTTCTGAAAGTCCTCGATGAACTTTGACTTTACACTAGAATCTGATGGAATCCTACAATCCGGCATTATAATGCGTTTTACCGAAACGAAATCCTTCTCACCTGCTTGCAGCGAGACTTCACAAGAATTTTGATTTGGTAAGATTTTATTAACTTCTGTAGTACAGTTTACTTCATCACAACAATTAGCACTTAACAACTTCTCGAATTTCTCCATATCTTCAATAGAACTATTTTCCTTCAAATCCCAAGAAGTACTACGATCAACATCAACAATAGCTTCGTTTGGTAAAGACTCATCTTTAGCATCTATTTCTTTCGTATTATTATCGTTTAAAGAATTTATGTTCAATTGATCAGTAATTTCATCTGCGATCGTTGCTTTAAATACGAATACATCACTTTGCTTAGGCTCAAATCGAGGTTCTTCCGTTGCATGGAAATATTGTATTTTACCATCACTGCTTTGTGTATTTAAGCTTTGATCTGACATTTTATTGCCGGTCGGAGATTTATTGTAATCAGGTACTAATAAAATGCAATTATCTTCAACTGGGACCTGACCTAAAATTTGATTTTGATCGGAAGGTTTAAGGAATATGAGAAACTCTTCGCGGCACTCGTTAATTCTGAAAAGCTGGTATTCATTGGGATAACCTTTCTTCAAAACTAAAGCTTCTAAGGGAATCCCGTAATCGTCATCAACTTCATTTTGAACAGCTTCTTCGGATGGGCTAATAAACGAATTACTCTTCCACTCCTTCCAGGACGATTTATCTTCGCTGGAGTAATTAACCACAGGTTCGATTATATGCGTTTTTCCTTCATTTGAATCATGTTCAATGAATGATTTATTTGATATGTTGCATTTAATACTAGAAGCGCTTGAGGCGCATTCTGAATTGCTTAATGGGCATTTCAAGAATACTAGAGACTTAGTTTCAGCTTCGTCTTCGCATAAGTCATCATCTGTGTTTGCTTGAGGGATAATATTAGGATTTTGATCACCGGCTTCTTGATTGGTTAAAATTGGTAAATCTAATTCTATAAAATCGGTGATTTTGCACGAATCTCCCCAATTCTCTTTCTTCGGCATTTCCACCGAATCGAAGCTGATATTATCATCACTAGAGGCGGAAAGTTTTCGTTGTCGCGCTAAACTATCTTCGACGTTTAAATTTTGCGGAATTTCTCTGGTGGAGATGTTATGGTTGAAGACGAAGACTTGCTTTATGGCGCATACTTCCGGTGGTGTCGGAGGGGTTTCCGGTTTGCCACATTCCGCGATGATCAAACCGGAGGAGTTGTTCCAAATGTTTTTATCCTCGTCTATCTTCTGGGGTTTCTTCAGCGGCCTTCGAAGGACAATCTTTTTGCGCGACTGCTGCAATTTCGGGGATACGGGATTGGCGAAGGTGTCGCTCCAGGTGACCAACTTTTTGGGGAACGGTTGTGGACCGTTCAACTGGGAGACGGTTAGACCATTGGAGATGGTGTTCACGTCGGTCCTGTTCAGTTTAGTAGTCGCGCGTCTACCGCAACTGGAGAGGAAGAAAGGAGAAAGGATCGAGACTTAATAACAGGGTAATTTAAAAATAGCAAACAAACAGCGGAGAAATGAAAAAGAACAAACGTTAAAAAATTACGCAGAGCGAAGGAGAATGGATCAAGTGCAAATCTCCCGCCGTATTTTTTCCTTTCTCCCTGCTCCTGGAAAGGACGTGCTAATAAGATGAGGGGGAAAAAAATAAATGAAATTACCTCTTCGCGGCTTCCACTTTAGCCTTGGGCGTTTCCGATCTGGCTTCTGGACTCCGCGACTCTGGCTTGACGGGCTTCAAGTTCAAAGTGCTTCCGCCGTCTCTGCGAATGCTCGGCTTTCGATCCAAATTTCCGGTGCTGCGAGACACAGGAATGTTCTCGTTCCTGTACGGGCTTTGGTATTTCTCTTTCACCGATCGCTTGGGTTTGTTCAGTGGTGGAACCCTGTACTTGATCCTAGCCTCAAGCCTCTCCTTGGCCTGCATTATGTTCGCCGGGGATTGGGGAAGTCTCGCCTTCCTCTCCTTGCACCACTCCACGTGTCTGTCGAAAGCCTTCGGGCCGAACTGTCGATCGCATGTCGGACATCTCTCGCAACCAGAGCTGGTGACCGGAACACGTTTTGTATGGATATGGTCGATCCTCTGCGGAGCGCTCTTCGCTGCGCGTATTGCGTTCACCAGCTGCTGGTGCTTTTCCTTCCAGGCGCTCTTCGGAATTTCCTCTACTATCTCTGGCTTCTTTAGATATGTGCGTTGGTGGAAGTGAGCTAGATCTGTACCCTCAACGCGCTGCTTCAACGAGTTAAAGATTTTCCGTTTCTTTGTCGCGTTTTTCTCGCAAACGATCTCGTGTTTCGCCAACGGTTTCGGCAAAAATGTCCTCCCGCATATCCCGCACGGTGTAAGTTTCTCCTCCAGATTTACATCTACAAAATAAAAATATATTAATAATTATATTACTTTCAATTTAAAAAATACTTTAATTATTATAACATAATATTTATTACATATAAAAAAAACATTTTATTGCGCAACTTTTGATATGAGATTTTCCAAATGCTAAGACAAATTATTTCAGACCAAAATTATTATCTTTTAATATTATATTTAACTTTTTTCAATAAGAAAATAATTTAATAAGTAATACCTTTTAAAAATTAGTGATTCATAGCTATTTTTCAACTAATATTTTAGATATTCTCAATTTTCTAAGAAAAATTTGTAATATTCTTATTTTATAAATCATTTCTAACCAAATGTTTATAAAAAAGTAATATAAATATTTGTAAAAGTTTATATTTTTTAAGTATAAAACTTTCCTTTATTTTTAATAGGCAATAAATATTATTTTTATAAGTTTCTAGTAAGATAATTTATTCAAATACCAAATTAAGAACCATTCAATTAATTGATTATTTATATAGTTATAAAATTGAAGGAATTTTAATATTAAAAATGCTTTAAATGTTATGTACACTAATAGGCTAATAGGTCTAATTATTTAAATAAGACTAGACGAATATATTTTTTTTGCGTCTCAATATTTTAAAACTACTCAAAGAAACATAAATAAACCCACATAAGACACATCTACGTTTGAATTGAAAACCTGAGAGGCGTATGTTGAATGAATGATCCAGGTGCGTGAGTGTGTATTATTGTTGAATCTTTCGGTTTTTTATTTGCAAAACGGTACTAATTTCGTTATGCTAATGTATTCCCATCACAAATTAACAACAACAAATGGAGAAAAAAAAAGAGTGTGCAACGGATCCAAGGTTGCGCATTAAAAATCCACCTTCGATCCGATGCGAAAGCAGGTATTGATGACACAATACCGGTGTTATTTTTAGACTTCAAGTAACTCTGATTGTTGCTAACTTTCTTGTCAACTTTGACTGGGAAATTGTCAACATTGATATTTGATAAAAGATGATCCATTGTGTGTTGTACTTTTGTTGTTGTTGTTGTTCTTGCGAAGGCGGTGTTGGGGGAGGCGAAGAGGGTGTTACGCGACGGCGACGCTGCACGCATCTGTGTTTATTTATATCGAAAAGACGGCGTCGCGGCAGTCTTCGAAATAAACTGGCCCGACCACCCGGAAAAGCGTGTGCGGAAAATTGGATTTCCGCAAGGCGGATGTCCAAGTTTCCTGCGGAAAGCGGAAAAAATTGACGATCACAGATCGGGACTCACCTTCCTCCAACACTGGCTCGGCCATGATTTTTGTTTTGTTATGTTTCCAAGGAAACAACTTGTGAAGCATTGCATTTGATTGCACGTCGGTCGTCATGGGGGAAGAATGAGAGCACGTGGACGCGCTACGCGCGCGCTTCTTTCTATTTTTCCTCTTCAAGCCGCCTCTCTCCACCAGAAATACATCCTCAATTGGTTGCATAATACCTTATACCGCGAACAAATCGGCCATCCAGAGTATTATCTGCAATCTACTGTCTACCTCCTCCATAGGTCTTCGGTCTGGTAACCACCTGGTGCTCATGCACCAATGATTTTACAAGCCACCGCAGCGCAATATTCCAATCGACCTCCCCTATCCCTCTAATAAAAGTATCCAGAAAATCACTTAAGTTGGTCAAAGTTCCCACTTGGAGAACTTCCTTTAAGTACTGTTCTTCCCTTCCCTATAAATCTGCCGCAGCTGCAACAAAATATTTATTACACAACATATTTTTCTTTTCCGAGTATTTATATCTGAGAAAGAAATGTTAGTAGCAGCAACATAAAATTAGATTTAGAAGAATTCACAAAAATTTCATCATAAAACTAAAAATAATGCATTGGAATTTATTATGAAAATGCGTATATAAGAAAATAAATGGAAATTACCTTTAGATCTATAGAAACGTAATAATTACAAACTTTTTCGTATTGCGCTGTATATAAATATAGAATCCTGGGTTTCCCTCCACTAATTTTCCTACTCTTTATTCAACAATTTCCATCACAATCTTATATAGACATCAAGATTTATAATTATAGACATACCACATACAAATCATCTCAGGGTAGGAACATCTAACAAATGACCAAGTTTTATACAATTTCATATCTTCAACAGTTTTAATTTGTAATTAACAAAATTTTCAATTATATTTTACTTCATAAAAGCTTCTAAAGAGTAAATAGAAATAAAGTTATGTAAAATATTAAAGAAGAAAAATGTATTTTGTATTGCAATGTTATTTAAATCTTGAATCTAGGTTTTTTGATACTATGATACTATAGTATCAATCACAAAGGCATACGGAGTAATGAGGATGCGGACGAGCTTGCTAGAAACGGCAATAGACTGTTAGACAGAAGTATCATTGTTGACTATAGTGACATTTTCCATTATATTAGAGGCTCTTCGGGATCGGTATGGCAGCGTAGATTTGGGGAGGAAAGCGTATACAAGGGAGTCTCGTTTTATCAGGACAATCATAGGACACCCGGGTTTGAGAGGCTGGGCTTCATCAGGAAATCGGAAATTGCAAAACTGAGTCGCATAAGGTCCGCACACATGCGGACTCTGGTGCATTTGGCCAGAATCTGGTGGCAGGATTCGGACAGATGTAGTTGCGGGTCGGTGGGTACGGTAGACCAATACTTCTTCGAATGTATTTCTAATCACCCTACCGATTTAAGACTTTTGGGAATGCTAATCCGATATAAGATCCCACTACCTACATCCGTCCAGACTCTTATTGCTACAGATAACAGGAGAATGTACAGTGTTTTGCTTTGCTTCATTAAGTACACAAACATTGATATATAATTTTAAATGTTTAACTCCCACTCACTCATATTTTGTCCTCAAAGGTGACGGCTTTGTGCTGAACCGCAGAGACCCCGGTTTGAAAATTTGTTACTTTGTGTTACGCTTTGTCGCCACTTGTGGATCACCATTCTTTCCAATCCCATCCAGTAACTACGCTAGCAGCAGTAATGAACTTTAGTAGAGTTAGGGTATTATTATAACAAAACAGTGGATGGCGAAATTGCGCAAGATGCCTAAGTTAAGTGAAGAGGGAAAAAAGAGGGAATTCTAGTTATATGTATACAGTAAAGCCTCGCTTAATGAGTTTAATCCGTTTCATTATGTGTACACAAGTTTTAAAAAAGATGTAGCAGGCGCGCAATCCGGGACTTCTCTTCTCATCGTCATTCATTTTTGCGAAACGTTACTTGTTAAGCGAGTCATTTTTCTTACAACTCATTTTGATCGTTATGCGAAATGCTCGTTATGCGAGGTTCCACTGTATTATGTATTTCATGTGTTTTATCTACAATATAACTTAATAGATAAGTTATGCAATCTATTACTTCCATATTGATTTTTAAATGTAACATATTGATAAGTATACTACATGAAAACTATGTGTTTTGGGTATAGAAATAATGATACAAATAACTATTTTTTAAACATAATTTATAAAAAAATATTAATTTATTCTTCACTTAAAAAATAGAAACAGCTTTAACTTTGTTGACAGGCGCGTACAGCAATTAATTGTAATAAAATGTAGATAGGCGCAAAGATTTCGGAGAAATCCAGCGTCACATGTCCAGTCAATCTCTTGCATAGAAGCAATTTAAACAGGAAGGTCATCAGGAGGAAAGTAGCCGACCAGCAGACCCTCAAGAGGGCAGTTTTCAGTGTCAGCTCAATTAACATCCGTATAAAAACGATCGTACAAAAGTAAGCGTTCAAGGCATCCCCTGCGAAGAGCGGGAAGAAGATGAGCCACCAATCGTTATTGTACAACTCAATATTCGGATTGTATTTGAGCGCGAATGTTATGGTGAAGATCAATATGGAGATAAGGTTGGTCCATATCTCGAAGATCGTCAGCCCCAGCCACTTGATGATCTCGTGTATCGTGAAGAACATTATGACAGAAGATCCTTCTTGAAAATTCTAATTCTTAAAGCAGAATTTTGCCTACGCACCAGCTCATAATCTGCATCATCTGTTGCAGGCTCCAAATCATCTGCAAAACACATCAAATAAACATTTAAAAATAATCAAACATATATTATTTTTATTTATATTATTACCAATGAGATTTGTAGTTAATGTTTCTGTTGCACAATCATAACTAATATGTTTTTCACAAATTTGCAGTGCTAACAGTATTCCTCGTTGAATGGCAGCACCCAAGCAGTATATAATGATTTCGTTACTATCCTTGTTTATCAGCTTCGTGCAACGTTCTAATAAAGCCTGAAACAAATATACAGAAATTAGTTGTTTTTATTGCTTTTAACCTAGAAATATCTACCTTGATATGAGTTTTTGTGCTAACATAGATAACGTTCTCAGCCACCTGAGGCTTCTGCGGGGCGCGCTTCTTCAAATTATGATTTTTACTTGGATTCCTTTGGCCGTTCGCTTTCTTTCCATTAGAAGAGGACTCACTTTTCACAGATTGATCAGCCATTGTGGAAAATGGTAAAAACAGAAATATGGTTATCTAGATACAAGTTTTAGACAACCCAATACACTCAGTTTCTATACAATAAAAATTCTTGAGTATGATAACCCCGACACCATGGATACCATACAAATAATTACATATTTATGTACCATAATACCACAACAATAAAATGAACACACAAAACAGGCTTGACCAACCCGCGGGCCGCATACGGCCCGCAAAGCTTTGAATGGGCCCCATCAAAAAATCGTAAATTTACAAACTTTATAAGATTGCGACTGAAATATCATTTTTTGCTCATCAGCAATCGTCAGATAACTAAAATACACCTGATCTTAAACATTATATTTGTTTTTTTCGAAATATCATCAAACCAAAAGTGTGTATATAATGGTATAAAGGTAAATGATTTATAGAAATCTATCTAATGGATATTATACAACTTATTGCATTAAAGTACTTATTTTTTATTCATTATATATTTTTTAGAGATCTTCCAACTTAGAATTGTAAAAATATTTAAACATTAATATAACATTAAACATTTCTTGTCACTTTTCCAAAGAAGAAACATTCAGCAAGGAATACAGACCATTGTGTATTGTTACAATTGCATACATATTTTGATATACAAATTTTCAATTAAATGTGCGCTTTATGTTCGAGATTTTTTTCAGTAAAAAGACAATTTATAATTTGTAACTTGGAAGTAATTTTAATTGCTTAACATAATTTAAATAAATAATACGTAATTAAAAATAATAATATATATTGAGTTTCTTAATGCTTAAGTAGAAAGCGAATTTCCAATCATGGCGTTATGAAATGCTCATACGCCTAATACAATAACATATAGTGTATGTACAAAATGGGTAACGAAAATTATATAAACTCTCGCCCAAATTTGTCGGACTTTCGAGTTTCGCAAATACGAATAAGTTAAACGATCACAGGCTCTTTGGGTCTTCAAAGTTTGCGGCTTAATCATACGAATCCGTACTTCGAATAAGTCAAATCCACCGCAGTCAGATTTCTCAGCAGATGTTTCACGATCATTGTGAAGATTATTAAGCCGAAGCAGATGTTTCTGACTACATCTTGGACGTCGGCTATGGTCTGGTACACCGCACGTTGCCTCAAATTTATTTTCTGAGTCTTCATCGTCTTCTAAAAAAAAAACATAAAAATTATTTCATTAATCGTCGACTAAGGTTTATTAAGGAAATTCTCTTTAAATTTGTAATTTGATCGAAATATTTAAAAAGAAATGCAATTTCTTAACAATTATTAACGCAGCAATACATTAAGTGATACTTTCCAAGTATTTGTTTTATAAGCTTACTCTTCATGACTAATTTAACAAAAACTTGAACAAGTTACTTTGTAAATATCACGTACATTGGACCTTTCTTAACAAGCATTTTATAATTTACGTAGATTGTAGATATTACCTGATCAAGTGTTCTGAATTTAAGGGCACTGAAGTTGTCAAAATCTGAATTCTTCTGACACTGAATTATCGATCGCTAAACAATGTATTAGCTTGGCTTCACTAATCTGTTTCTTGTAGTCGGAACGTCTGGTCCTGCCTCTCCTTACGAAAACCCCCCACAGAACTAAAGCCCGAATGGGGCGTTCTATTTCAGATACACAAATGCTTGATGTACGTTTTTTCTAAGAAGGATTCGTTTCCACGGCTTCAGCATTTTGCAACGGCTATATTTACAGTTGTATTTATAGCTGTGCACTATCTGTGCCGCAGTAAAGCGGGGATTCGCCTGCGAATTATTGATTTTTTTCGTCCTTTTTCTCCCAGAGTTTTTCGCCTCGGAAAATAAAAGTTTTTTTTCTGTCGGATACGCAGAAATCGGTATTTTTACATGGGTTATTGACCGTCTCCCACGCTAAATTGTTTTCTTTTAAATGAGCGCACCAGATTCACTTCCAATCAACTGCAACAACATCGACGACTCGAGCACGTTAATTAATGTTGATTGGCTTCGTTTTATTCAATCGATGCATGCGAATGTAATCCTAAACGGAAATGAATTTGTTTAAACTATAAATGGGGAACTTTGAAAATTAGGGCAAACCTCCGATGACATTGAATTTACATGTCCATCCATATTTGGTAGATTTCAATCATGTTTTATTCTTCTCACTTATAACGAATCAATGTATTAGTTGCTACTTATTAATAATACGTCTTTATAAAGCTACGGAGAAATCGAGTATGAAACATCAATGTCGATCGCTATTCAAATAAATTAGCTAAGAAATATTTTTTTTTGTTTTAAAACTATTTTAAAATGAACATAAATGGATAATTACTTAACATACGCACGGAAAACACAACATTCATTATATTTAACATACTCAAAAGCAATTTAGAATATTAAAATTATCTTTAAAGACAATAACAATACTCGTGATTGGCCTTTGACGTTGTTAGGACGTATCTAAAATCTACCAAGGCATTTTCCTGACGGAGGTAGCTAATTTTTTTTCCAAAGAGAAGGCAACAACAAAACATAAAAACAATGTAATGTTGGTTCATTATCAGCATTTTATTATTGATTTGTAAATGCTTTGTTTTGCTGCGCATTTTATTTGCTTGTATTTCTAATTATGATATAGGTAATTATTGCTGAAAATATGATCAGATTTACAGAGAATTTCATAATGATTAAATAATAAAAATTCACCTGGATTCATAATTCTTATTTGAAATAAAGGTTCAAAACTATCGAATTTGAAAGTTTACTTGTTGGTTAAATGTTAGTTCTGAAATCCAAACTATTATACTATATTAATAAACGTCTACAGGATTTATTATTTTTGAATGTGTGATGTATATTTGGTTGCATAATATAAGTCAAATAATTCCTGTTGCGTTATGAATATGTAGCATCAGCATATGGTAATTAATTATTCCTAATAAGCGGTATATGCGTAATGCAAACAAAGGGGGAACATAAGATTTGGAGCAAGTGGCAGATGATGGGATCAGGGTATTCGACTTTGTTTTTATCTGTTATCTTTCTCCAGTGAAGATAGCCGTTCATCAGACACTCCGGGGCATGCTGCATCATAATCATAATTTATACACAAACAACACGTTCTAATTAAAAGCAATTAAGATCCGGCGAAGTGCGTTGTAAACAAACGTCCCTCGTATGGTTAACCGTCATCAAAGTATTTTCGTTTCGTACCCGGCGACAGAAGAGATTCAGAGCAGCTCTGCAAAAGTGGTGGTAGAAAAAAATCTGCGACGGGATTTGTGTCCTCCATTTTTAGCTGGCGTTTTAAAAATACCGAAGACACAAATCCCAAAGTTCCAAACCGAGGCGACTCATGTATATGCACTGTAAGTAGTAACGATATCAAAAGCTTTTCATTTCCTTCATTTTCGACAATCTCAAATCGAGCCATTGCTAGCAATGAGAACGCGGTTTTCTCAAGCATTTCCTAAATCCTCCTAATACAAAGCATCTTTTACCTTTTAGGTTATTTATCAGTGGTAAACAAAAACAAACCTGATTTGCAGGAGTAGGTAATTATGGAAACTGAGCAATTCTCCCTTTGCTGGAACAACTTTCAAAACAATCTCACTGCTGGATTCCAAGCCCTCTTCAAAGATGAGGACTTGGTGGATGTCACCCTTGCCGCTGAGGGAAGGTACATCAAAGCACACAAGGCAGTCCTCTCTGTATGCAGTCCATACTTCAAGGAGCTGTTCAGGAACAATCCATGCAAACATCCCATTGTGATCCTTCATGACATCAATTATGAAGCGCTTACAAACCTGCTGCAGTTCATGTACCAAGGTGAAGTGAATGTAAGCCAGGAGGAGATTCCCAACTTCATGAGGGTGGCAGAGATATTGAAAGTCAAAGGCCTTACAGACAACAGCAATTTAAACAATGAAGTAAATTATATTTAGTTTTTTTTTGTGTTCAAGTTAATAGATATTTTTTTATTTTCAGGATAATAAAAATGGATTGCAAGAGACGATAAATAATCAGCATATATCACAGCCTTTTGTTGGCGTCGCTGATAAGCAGCCAATTATGAAGAGGACGAGGCCTATTAAAAAGATGATCAAACCAATACAACACTTGAAGCCACTTGAATTTCCAAACTCTTCTAATTCCCCATCGCCGTCGCCGAAGTCGCCTCTGTGTAAGCAGCCCAGATTGGATGATACCGTTGAGAACAAGATTGGACCTGCGAATCCGCCGCTGCTGAAGCCCAAACAAGAACCCTTTGATCCCGACGAAAATCCTTACAATGATCATCATTCCTCCGATGATAAGATGGACATGTCCAATATGACTGACACGAGTTTAGGTGAATCCAGCGATCATTCCAGGGATTACAAGCCGACTATGACGGACACTTCTAGTCCAGGTACGTTACTTACATATTACTATTTTTTTTAATTTATAAATTAGAGCCCTTGAAAAGATATATAAAGTAATACACAAACTTTAAATACCTCATTATCTATTTGTTCAATGGCATTTTACGATTTACATCGTTTTGTATCTCCTTTTTTTCTTTACTGATTTCTCTATATCTAAATTACATATTCTATGATCATCATGTCTTGCGTATTTGTGCATAAACGTAAACGAAAATTAAACTGAAAACATAATAAGTAGATTATTTGCTGTAGGTATTTAAATGTTAATGTATTATTTTATTGTGCAGGGACAATACAATGCATTATGGGTAAGAGGGGACTACCGAGAATTATTATCGACGGTCATACATTTTTCAAGAAGAGTACATATAAAAGCAAATGTTTCTGGTACTGTAAAACTAATCGGACACTCAAGTGTCCGGCGGTTTGTTGGACGATCAACGGAAGTATCGTCAAATGGCCAGAGGATCATAACCACGAAATTGTACCGGAAATAATTCACCCCGAGGAAGACACTGTCGTTGCTATTGAAAACCTAAGGCAGGTCCTCATGGATGCCGCTCGATAGAGATAAATACGCCTTCATTATTTTTATTATTATTTTTAGTTATTACTCCCATTTTTTTAAACAATTTTTATGCCATTTTTTGATGCTACGTCTCGATATGTTTCTAAATATGATATGAAACGTGAGCGTAACTTCAAAATCCTTTTTTACAGGTTAAAAGCGTTTCCATTTAATATGTTAAATTATAAAATTATGTGTGTCTAATTCGAGATAAAAAAAAGTATTAAATAGTGTTGACTCTCACAACACGAATTGAAATTAGTAAAGTTGATTCGCATCTTGATTTGGTAATGAATTTTAGTATTAGTTTGTGATATATAATTTGAATTCCAATATTTTTTTTTTGTGTAAAATTTGTGAATATTAAGCAAAAAATTGAAAATCTCTGTACTCCTATTTATAACATTTTTGTTATTATGGCATTAATTGTAACGTATATTTATTTTAAATGATGAAGAACGCTGATGACCGATGTTTTTCCTTGCGCGTTTTATATTTTGGTCTTCTAGTGGGTGGGAAAATATGATCTTCACAGGGAAAAATATTGAATACTATGACGATATTGATGATATATGACTATTGAATAAACGATTTGAAATCATGCTCTGTTTTCTTTCTCTTTGTAGGAGGGTTGATGTTTTTGAAGAGTCGCAAGGGCCAACCAGTCCTGATACACAACGGCCACATGTACACGTATAGTCACACAGTGGAGAACCGAAGGGTGTGGGTTTGCGTTAAGAAAAAACATTTGAATTGCGGGGGTTGTCTAATTACAGCGAACGGACCAATGGTAGTGTCTTACAGTGTTCACAATCACGCTCAACTCAACGATGTCATTCAGAGGCTGCAGGCGGACAGCTGCAGTCCGTCGCCGGAACTCATTTAGAAAATTACTATCCAGTCGGACGAGGAAGATGGACTTATGGACACATTATTTATTTATTTATACTATTTATATTTACAAAGACGATTCTATTATCACAGACGGTTATATCCTTATTTTCTATTCATTCATTCGGTCCATATTTTCATTTGCTCGCGATGGATACGGAAACGTAAACCAAAAGCCATTTATTGTTATTTTTACTGATTACTGTTATCGAAACATATAATTACGACAACAAAAAAGATTATTAAGAAGAGAGTTAGCTTTAATTTTATTTTCTTGGTAATTCTACGAAGAATATGTATTCTGTTTTTAAAGAAAATAATTATCACAATTTTTTCTACCTAAGCATAACATTTATTTTTATTGTATAGGTAATACCTAAGAATGATGTTTTATTTACTTTTAATGTATTTACCTAAGAATCGAAAAGAAGAATTATTGAATTCTGTTATTATCAAGTTACATATATATAATTGTTTCCTGTTTCTCTTTATCCTTTCGTTTTTTTTTATTTATTGAATATTTATTGTTTTCCTTGTGTAAAAATAAATTTGCTACTTATTTAAATTTCAAACATACATACATGATACATCTACAAAAAAAAACTACAAAATTTTGGGTGCATAAAGAAATCAATTAGTTTAAGTTCAAATTTTTTCTTGTACATATACTTGTTAAATCATCTCATAGGTTTTAGTTAGATTCTTCTCAGAATTATATATAAACACATCAAATGGATTCAATTAAAATTTGTTTTCTATAAATATAAGAAACTTTATATATTTAAAAGCAATTATATTGCATATATGCTTAAAAACAAGTATTTAATCAATCTTTTCTTTGGTCTACAACTTCATCTCTTCCCTTTAATATTTTGGCATATGCTTTAATACTTGCTTTGATGATTACAATAACGATATTGTTATGTAAATTGGTCCTTCATTTTTGGATTGGTCTTATTTACATGAATTAAATTTATTGAAATACCTTGAAATTGATAATACCAAAAGATTGTTCATACGTACAACAGCTTTTTTACAGAACATAGTTTGAATTTCAAAGATTTTTTAACATACAAGAAAAATAAAGCACCCTGTATATCATAATATTAACTGTGCTAAATGGCTAACTTCAGTTTGTATATGTACCAATTTGTACCAGTTGATTTTTCAGATGTCAAATTTGACAGTTGTATTCATTATCGTGTATAGTGTAGTGCATTGGGGAAATAATTGAATAAACAATGGGATTGAACAGTCTCTGAAAAGCTTTCTTGATTCTAATACAAACCACTCATACCTTTCCATAGATTCACAATCGGATTTCTGTTATACGCGACCATCTGTTGTGGTTATATTAAAATCATGAATGCTTTTCAGAGATGCCCGAATACCTCGGACGCAGTGCCGCTTTATTTGCCGCAGAAGTTGTATTTAAAACCAATAGCGCGATTAAACGTTTCCATACATATAACCCAGAAGATCCTGGGTAAAACAATCAAACATTACGAGATCATGGAAAAGTTGAAGGACCTTATAAAACCGGACGAATTTGTTGTGCTTAAAGTGACTAAAACTACCCTAGAGGTAATCGAATTTGATGCAGAAGTGGATCATAGAAATAAGTTAATAAAAGTCCTTGATAAACTGCACAACAAGACAATTAAGCTGAAGGATTTCACAGACTTGATGGGTGTGAAAGCTGTGGAAAGCAGGAACGCGTTTCCCGTTCAGCACGAATGGGACTCGTATTTTCGAGATGCCAAGGATATGAATGAAATGAAGCCTGGCGAGAGACCAGATACAATACATATATCGAATCTACCAACGAAATGGTTCATCGGCCAAAACAAATTCGAATCGCTTCCTTCAGACAAACTGGTCTATAAAATATTTGAGAAGTACGGACCTGTCCGGCAAGTCGACATACCAATTTGCGATCCTTACAGATCGCAAATGAAGTCGCACATCACCGGAATACAGGATTCGTCTTTCGAAAAGTTGGACTTCTTTGAGGCGTATGTGCAATATAAGGACTATATAGGGTTTAAGAAGGCAATGGAATCTTTGAAAGGCATGAAGCTTATGTGTAAAATTGATGGTGAAGCTAATATGATAGATATGTTTGTTGATTTTGATAAGAGCAAGCATTTGAGTGAAGCAACTATTAGGAGAAGAGATATAGTTAGGGATAGATTGATATTGAAGCAAAAGGAGAAGGAAGCCAAAGAAAAGGAAATTCAGCAAGAAATTATTAAGCAGCAAATTGCAGATAGGTTTGTATAAAGATAAAGTTTTAGAGGAAAATAAAAAATATTTTCATTACACTTTCAGCAAAAAGAAAATTGATATGAAAAATGAGAAAGAAAAGAGAAGAAGGGAGAGGGAAGAAAAGAGGAAGGCTAAAATATTAGCTGAACTTAAAACTAAGGGATCTGTGGACATTAATGATAAAATAGCAAAGGAAGAGAAGAAATTGTTAAAGGTTCAAAGACGCCTGGAATCTATAAGACTTGTTGAAGAGTTGTTTAAAAGGATTAAGGTTTGTTCTCAATATTATCACTATATACGTGTGATTTATTTTATTAATTGAGCTTAATTTATTTATTCTCGTTTTAGATTAAAGTGCAAAAGAATCCCGATTTTACGCCGACGAAGAATTGTAATAATTCAGAGGTATTTTTGATAGATATATTTGAGGATTGATTATTTCAGATATATTTTCAGTTATCCAAGTTAAAATCGTTGACAGAGCATGAAGTGAAATCGCAGAGAGAAAAGTTGCATCATGCAATTGAAGGGCGTGTTATACTCAAGTCGATTATTGCCAAGGAGAAGATCGACGACGACGCTTCAAGCAGCACATCTTCTCTTAGTTTAGATAAAGGTTGAATTTTGATAATTAGGGTGTAGTTAGCTTATTGTGCGGTTTTAGATTATGAGGATACCCATCGAAATCAAATGTACCATCCACAGCCGATGAACGACATGAATTGGTATAATTATTTACCCCAGTATAATGGCATGTCTGCAGCTGCAGCATGCTATTCGCAGTTTCCCTATTACCATCCTCATCATTCGAGGGGAGGTCGCGGTATGGCAGGACCGTCCAGGCGTAAGATTATTTTTCTCATTAAAATTGCGTACTAGAAATATTCTTTTAGTTCAAACGGTAAGCAAATTTAATACCTACTGTAATTTTTGGTATCGTACGAATATATACGATAGGGTTAATAATTGCAAAGCTGTTACTTGAATGTGGATGTGTTGTGCACGATTTAATTATTGTCGTCGTCGTTAAAGGACGATGGACGCGCATATTGAAAGCATTTTTGAACTCTAGGTCCGCAACGGAGTTTTAACCGCGGCAGGGGGCGCGGGGGAATGAATCATCCTTATTTTCAACAAGACTATTATAAGTACGCGCATCAATTTCTGAAAGATCAAATGAAGCGTTACAGCCGGTACTCGAGGTCCAGGTCGAGATCGTATTCTAGGCATAGAAGTAGAACACGTTCTAGGTCACGTTCGTACAGTAGGTCCAGATCGTACTCCAGGAGTAGATCGAAGCGCAGGTCGCGATCTCAGTCTCAGCACAGCAGACGCAGATCGATTTCCAGGAAATCCAAGTCCAGGTCCCGGTCCAAGTCTAGATCGCGAAGCCGTTCCAACGATTGAAACGTCAAAAAGGCCTGCTTTCAAGATTAAGACAATTTGTTTTTATTATTATAAAAAAAAGAGTATATTTTAAATTTAATATATATATATAATAATAACGATATAATAAGTTCCTTGCGAGATTATTTTTGTTTACACCTTTGAGCCCACGATGGTAGTCTTCTTGGGTACGTATCCGTAAAGGAATATCGAACCGATGACGAACGCAGCTCCAAGGGTGAACTGAAGGGTCAGGACGAAATCAAATAAGTAGATGGATGCCACGCATGAGATGACTATTGCCAGAGAAGTGGCGAATCCTTTAAGTATATTATCGGCGTACTTCACGACCATAGCTACGATCAATCCACCGCAAGCTTGCAGTATGACCAGATACTGGACGAACTTATCGTATCCAAAGAAGAAACCTTGGTTGTGGATGACCTTGCCGTCGTATAAAAAGCAAGTTAACAAACCGAACGGTATGGAGCACAAGCTCAGCTGGACGTTTCGCATCCAAACCGTAATATCGCTTCCTTTGAGCATCTTCTCGAAGTAGATTCCGGCGAAACCGGAAAGAACGCAAGCTGTTAAAGCTGCTGCAAACCCTATCAAACGGTTCTGCTCCGGTCCCGTAGTGTGGGTCGTCGGACTATCAGTTTGCGCCAATTGCACCAACACAACTCCGACGACCAAAGTGAGTAGAGAGAACCACTGCGTCCTGTGCAGCTCCTTGCGCAATATCACAACGGCAAACATCGCTGTCGTCAATATTTTCAATTGATATGAAACCTGAAATAATCCTTATAATCCACTAAATTCCAATCATATTGCAAACAAAGTTCACCTGATAAGTGGCTGCATCCAAGTGAGATGCAGAGACATACAACAAATTATTTTGTATGACATAAACAAAGCTTGGAACACACACTTTAAGTGTATCTTTAGGATTTTGAATAATGATAGTTTGTATGGAATGTACAAGGCCAGTGATACCCCCAGTCTGAACATACACAATTGCCAAGCATGTAACCAATTTCACAACCTCAGCCATTAAAACAGCTACAACAAATAAATAGTGAGACACATTTGGAAATAAATGAAGAGATATTCTTGAAAGAAATTCCTTACCAGTGGATGACAAGAACATGTCTCCATCCCTTGTCCTAGCATAACGCATGGACAATCCAAGCATTGCATTTTGCACAGTTAAAATCAGTAAACTTATGTATTTGAGATTCCCATTTTCACCTGAAATACAAAAGAATGTCTATAAAATAATCCAGTTGGCAAATGAATTCCACAAATAACATTATATTATGTGCAATCAGTTACATTTACCTGATTTCTTCATGATTAATAGATTATTTAATACTTCACTCCTTAATGGCACATAATACACTGGAAATAGCAGAGATCCTTAGTTAATAAGAATTTCTCTTTAGTTCAAACAGCCCACTTTGGCAATTGTTTACGTGTGTTGCGTGTTGACACCCGGACATTTTCCAGGTAACCTGTCATTGTCAAAGTCACATGTTAATTTAATTATAGTCATATTAAACTTAAATATTGTTAATTTGCAAATGATATGTAATTTCTAACCCCTAATTTAATGAAAACGCTGTAAAATATACCTAATTAAATGAAGAGCGCCATCTGTTGGATTGCAAACCATTGTTTAAATAATGATGGGTCCGAATATAAATATTTCAAATTGAATTTTTGGTAGTTTCTGTAAAATTTTATTATTGAATTAAAGTTTGATAGGTGTAAGGAAAATCCGGGTATTGGAGGCTCGATTAACTCAATTTTAATTGTAAGTGTAGAGTTACGTCTGATTGATTAACGAAATGGTGCAAGAACGAAGCTTTCGTTTTGTATCATCAATTCTTTTGCAAAGAGTATTTCTGTTGTCTCTTTCGAAGAGTTCGTGTGCTGAAGAGTAAACTGAATTGGTTGGATGGACTCTGTTTGCTATTGAATGTAAATGATGTAATGTAATGATAGTGAGCACGAAGAGAATGGACTGCATTCCGTAGTTTCTTATCAAGGAAGCGAAGCTTTTCTACGTTGCCATCCAATGCCATCATGCAACAGTGCGCGCAAGAAATGAACGTCAATAAGTAAAGTGTATACAATAGTGCTCCCATTGGCAACGAATTATTTATTATTTTGCACTAGCAACCAACAATAAGTCAAGAAACAATGCACGTGCTTTGATAGTTATGTGAGAGGTTCTTCGGCGCATAGAGTTCGCGCGATAATGGAGGAAGAATCTTCAGACTCCACCCCATGCAATGAGGAGGAAGGTACCTTTATAACGAAAATTTTAGGAGAGATGAAGACACAGTTTAACAACGGCTCCGAAGAAAACTCGCAGGAGGAAGTGCAAAAGGTGGAATCAGAGGCAGTGACGGAAGATACAACTGCGGTGACACTCGGATTCTCCAAGCCGCGGAAGAGGTCGAAGCGGGTCAAAGTGGCAATCGACGTAAACGTGAAGAGGTCCACAAGACGCCGAAGCCGCGATTACAATGAGTCTATTCTGAAAACGGCGATAGCTCGCAAGGAGAAGTCTTACAATGAGTCTGATAAGCCCCAGAGGCTGACCAGGCAATTAAAACCCACCCAGAAGATCCTGGACAATATAGCCAATGCAGCTGCATCAAAACATGAGAAGAAGAAGAGGGTTAAGGGAGGTGATGGAGAAGAGAAGGTTGTTAAAGTTAAGTCTACCAGAAGGAGGACTAAGGTTGTTGAGCAACTGGTCGAGATCAAGGAGGAAATAGTGGAAAGCGACACCAAATTGAATATTGAATTGGATACTAAACCAGTGCTAGTCCCACAGATGACAGCAACCCAGTTATGTGTTTGCAGTCATGAAACCAAGTATTATGTTTTGGTTGAAAACAGAGGTAATTAATGTAATTGCAAATGAACATTTCATAAATTAAAGATGTTATTTCAGAGAATGTTTTCTGTACTGCAATAGATAATATAAGTAATAAACTGATTGGTTGCAATAATCCTGTCAACCACAAAGACTCATCAATGTTAAGGCCTTCTGTCCGTATTCCTTATGGAGTCTTCTGCTCATTACATAGAAGCCGAATGCTGAACCATAATTGTTGTCCAGTTTGTGGTATATTCTGTACACAGGTTTGTGTCTACAATTCCTCAATCATTCTTTATTAATAAATTACTTTTCAGGGAAGTTTTGTGCAATGTGAGAACAAACATCAGTACCACAGAAAATGTCAGAACAGTATAGATGAAGCACTGGTATGCCCTCATTGTGGCAAACCATCACCCACAACAGATATAGAGATTATTATGGAAACGTCGAAACCTCCCGTTTTCTTAAGGACGCAACAATTGTAAGTATATTTTCGTATAAGACGAACACGTCGCTATATTTTCTTTTATAATTTGTATGATTGTAGTTTTCCCTTGTAAATGGTAGGATCTACTATTTTACATTTCTCTATATATATACCTACATATATATATAACTAAATATACATATATTTAATTTTGTGTTCAAATTTTTTCCTGGGTTTATAAAACTGTTCTAGTATAATAATTATTGGTATGTTTGATATATAAAAGTGTGTGCACTAAGATTGCGAAAGTTCAATTCCACTAAACGAGCTTTATATTTCAAGGTCGGTGAAAAGTATAGAAACTAGTAATGTTAAAAGGACTAATAACAGGGAGAGCAGTTGCGAGTCACCACCGATGATCTCCGTCGAGGATCTGAAGTTGTATAATGAGACGGAGATGAGGGAATCCGGTCAATATAGTATTAATGATTTGTTAGATTGTATTAAGAAGAGCGATTACCAAGAAGTTGCGGCTATATTAGGTTTGTTCATTACCTAGTTGTGCTTATGTGTTTTAAAATAATTGTGATGTAGGTTCAAGAAGTGTAGATTTGAACAGTTTCGTGGAATGCGATAAAGATGAAACTGGTACAGTTTTACATTACTCTGCTAGGCACGGATTGCTGCCTATAATTCATATGCTCACAATAGCTGAAGATGATTTGGATATTTTGGATAGCGAAAAGAATACTGCGTTGATGGTTGGTGTACTTCATGAACAGAACGACGTCGTTAAATACCTTACGAAAGCTGGTGCCAGTATTATTGCTAAGGTATGCAATTGTTATCTTTGTTTACATTATATATCAATACTTATATCTCTAAGTGATACTAGTTGAATGAATGAATGAACTAAAGCTCCAACGAAATGCGTGTAAATGGGCTACAAACAAATCTATATAATCTAATAATGTTATATCTAATGTTTAAGGGTATGGATGGGATGACAGCTTTGCATTTAGCAGCGAAATGTGGTAATTTGGAAGCTTGCGAAATCCTCTTGTCAACTGCAGCGCATATCAAAAATTACATCGACATAGCAGATGACGGAGGCTGGACCCCTTTGGTGTGGAGCTGTGAGCATAATCACGTCGATATTGTGAAATATCTCTTAAGTGAAAAAGCGAATCCACTCTTGAGCGATGTTGAGCAGAACGTCGCACTACACTGGGCTGCATTCAGTGGTAGCTCGAAAATCGTGGAAATGATTTTGAATTTTGGTGGCGAAGTGAATGTGATCAATTCACATGGAGATAGCCCATTGTAAGATACCACTCTTATCCAAATTTTTGGGAAGTTCTAATGGTAAATTATGTTTCTAGACATATAGCAGCCAGGCAGGACAACTACAACTGTGTGCTAGTTCTATTGGCTCGCGGTGCTAAAATAGATGTTGTCAATAAGGCGGATGAGACTCCAATCGAATGCTGTCCTGAGAATAGCAAAAGTTACGAGGCACTCATATTGAATATCCGTCTACAGAGTTACATCCAAGTAGACAACAGTACTTCCAATTGTTTATCGAAGTAAGTTCCATTAACGCTTATCAAATACCTTAAGCTGATTGAAGCTTAACATAGATTTGGGTTTTCAAAACCATTAACCCTTCACTCAGTATCTACGTATCTGGGATTTGCATTGGTTTCACGATTTAACAATTATACGATTTTGCGTGGAATGATTTGTATCAAATCATTTCACACCGTTCCATGATACTGACGTTACCTTCATTTGATGGCTTGAGACAAATCTTCCTTCCACGTTTCTTCCATAATTTGTTAATTGGACATATTAGTTTAACATTACCGACCAACACTAAAACTTGCAAGTACTAGTCCATCCAGTAATCTATCTTGTTTCTTTTTAGATAATCTGGCTTGTAGTCATATAATTTATAAGGATTAGGAAATGTCCTCAATTTTGGAAACTGAGGGCATTATGAGACTGGACATAAGCGTACCTTACTATTATACTTTTTTAATTATTATTTTAAAGCTTTAACTAGACTTATTTCTGTGTGTTCTCTAATCAGCGTTGTTCGTTTTTCTTATTGTTTTCCTCTATCTATATAATTTATTGATGATTATATTTCATTTTTATTATTTAAATGAGATTTATATGAAAAAAAAAAGAAGTACCCAAAGAAAAATCGTGAAAATTTACTTTTTAACACCTCCCCGAAATATGTTTTTCTTATATTTATTTACAGTGATATATCGGAAGGTAAGGAGCGAAATGCCATTAGCTGCATTAACAGTGTCGATGATGAAACGCCGCCTCGTGATTACTGTTACGTAACGAAGAACTGCATAATGCCCGATATTCAGATCGATTCTGACACCTTACTGGTAAGTTGTTCGTGTAGTGGAATATGCCAAAGTAGTTGTGATTGTTACAAGCATAGCAATGTGCACATGGGCGATTCTTTGGCTAACGATTTAACCGGTAATTACTTTGATTAAACCATCGGCAAACACTGTTATAACTTCGAAGGTATTGCAGGTCATAAGGTAATATTTGAATGCAGTCCTTCCTGCTCCTGTTCAGATGAAGTTTGCACAAATCGTGTAGTGCAGAAAGGAAGCAAAGTTAAGTTCCAACTGTTCAGGACCAGGTCGAAGGGCTGGGGCGTGAAAACTCTGAACGTCATTAAGCGAGGAACCTTCGTTTCGGAATACGTCGGTCAGATTATAAACGAAGAACAGGCCGATTCTCGTGAAGACGACACGTACTTATTTGATCTTGACAATAAGGTATACTTAAGACGTTTATATATACTAAAAGAATCAAGTAAGATAAGCATAGTTTCAGGGTACGGAAAGGTTCTCGATAGATGCGAAGTTTTATGGGAACGTGTCTCGTTTCATGAACCACAACTGCAGACCGAACTTGTTGCCTATAAGGGTCTTCACAGATCATCATGACGTTAAGTTTCCGAGGATTTCGCTGTTCGCCAAATGCGATATCCGGAAGAACGAAGAGTTGAGGTGGATTTAATTCGAAAATGATATTTATATAATCAATCTAATTTTTTATTTTATAATTTCAGTTTCGATTATGGAGAAAAGTTCTGGGCAATAAAAAAAAACTATTTCGCATGTAAATGCGGTAGCGACAATTGCATTTATTCCGAACGTCAAGTTAAGAATTCCGTCCAAAAATGTTAACAAAGCTTAAAGACTGACTTAGAACCAAATAAAATAATTTATTTTCTATACCGATGATTTTCATTTATTTAAACTCCCTTATTATCAATATTATTTAATTAAATTATTTCATAAAGCGCCGCAAGTTTATTATTAATTCGACTATATTTACAAGATTTTAATTTAAATCTATTTCAGGAATCTTACAAATTTGTTATAGCGGAAGCGGTGAGATTAAAATAGTATTTAATAAAGTTAAATCAAAAAGCAAATGAGTTGATGCATTTTGTTTTGATCAATCTTTGGTCCCACGTTCTTAAAAGAACTTTCTAAACGAAAATCTGGATCAATTTTAACGAGTTTATTTTACTATGTACTACACACAGGAAAAAAGTGTGATATTAATGGGATATTGAGAAAATTATGTTAATTTTTGGTACCAATTGACATAATTTACATTTATTAGAAGTTTATGTTGACTAGCAGTACTTCCTACATTCTTAAACTTTATGGCCAAACTATTGATTCGATCCAATCAATATAATAGGAAACTCTGGTGTAAACACCCGGACTGTTAGTTAGGAGACACGCTTTACCAAAGGAAGTCACCCCATGGATATCGTAAGCTTTCAGATAGTTCCTATTGCGTATTTGTAGAGGTCCTCCGGAATCTCCCTGAAATTTGTTACATCATTTACTTTGACACATAAATCACAAGTAAAATTTACCTTGCACGTGTCTTTTCCAGGTTCTCCTGCGCAAATTTGCGTTGATTCCACAATGCCCGAGTTGTAGAAACGCTGGTGTACTTCATAGAAGTTATTGCACGCTGAATTATTGACTTCTCTCACGTGCACTTTCTGCAAAATATTTGCTGTTTTTCCATGGAACGATAGTAAACCCCAACCAATAGCAATGTATACATTATCATTTGGAATATCGATTACATTAAGACACGCGATCTTTACATATTCAGTGACTTTAGCATCACGATCCAATTCTAGTAAAGCTATGTCGTGATATTTCGAAGGTCTCTTATATAGGGGATGCTTGTATCTCTTCATGACCGTGAAATCTTGTACCTGATCATCGTCTTCATCGCTTTTTAAGTTTAAATCCCCCAATCTCACATGCTTGACAGATCCGCTGTAAGATAGAGTTTTCAAATGTATTTTTAATAAGTTGACAGCAACTTACTATTCGACATTGTACAGACAATGAGCAGCAGTGAGCACAAACTTTAAGCTGATCAAACTTCCGCCGCATCCCCAGACAATCTCTTTATTATTCTCAAAGCCTAAAGCTGCCTGAAAAATTAAAATAAATTACGCAATTAATCGCTTCAGTATAGTGCACACTCACTATGTGCGGAAACTCATGCAGACGACAATCCTGGCCACCGCCGACACAAGCTGATGGCTTTGGTACTGTTTGATACTGTTGACAATCTAAAGCGAATATCTTCCTAACTAATTAAATTACGTTACAATATTACTTACATTTTATACTTTTGGCTCCTCTCGTTGCTACAATATTGGTATCATTACAACAAACCACAGGATACTCGTCTTTATAGTTACACACATTCAATGTTTTTTTTAAATTTAAAAGTTTAATAGCTTCTTGACAATCCTTGATTCCCACGCAAATTCCCTGCGTACCATTTCCAAAATCGCATTCATCTCCTACTGATTTACTATCCACTAATTGCAGTAACGTACAAAATACTGCAACTGCAATTTGTAGCATGTTTCGTCTTTGAACCATTGAATGAAAATAAACTAATATAATAATTCTTTTTATATGCAGCATTCTAATGAGTTGCTATTCAATTTTAATCAAGTTGGGGCTGCTAAATTTAGAAATTCGGACTTTCTAAAATATTAATATATGCATCCTATGATCATTGTATCAATTATCTAAATATCATCAACAATATGATTATGCATTTTTTATTAAAATTATACTTTTAGCTTCATTTTTTATTTACATAATTTGCTAGTATTAAAATAAATATAATGTTGAAATGTGATATTATTAAAAGTGAAGGCATATTTGTATGTATGTTACTTGAATAACAAAATTGACAACTAAAATTAGTTCTAAGCTATTTCGTGCTGTAGAGACACTAATTTGAAAGAGAAGTCAAACGGTATTAGTCACATTTCTGTTTTATTTACACAATCCTCAGAACGTTTGGACAAAGACGTCTAACGATCATTAAGTTATATGGACGAATATTATGAAGATTGTATTCAAATTATTTAATAGAAGATGACTGCGATTATGAAAAAAAACAGCGAAGAAGAAAATCAAGCCACTGATTTGAATAATGTTATGGACAAATCAATTAATAAATTTCTTCAAGATCGCGAAGAAGTGATTTCATTCTGTTTCTGTGTTGTGAACCGAAGAACGCAAAATTTAGTTCAATTTTTTAATGCTCTAAAGATTAAAAATAAGAAATGAAATAATATTTTATAGTCATTTATTGTTATTTGTTATTCTATGGAATAAATTTTATTTTGTTACAGTTTTATGTAATATTCTAGAATTTTTAAGTTTTGTTTTGTAAGATTTATTTTTGATATGTTTAATTTTTGTATATATTAAATAAAAAGAAAATAAGTTGTAAAAATCCATTTCCTCACATTTTTTTGGGAATATTCGAAAACCGGTTTTGTAGAAAAGTTGAGATTTGAAAACCGGTTTTGTATAAACTCTAAGAACCATAGTTTATTGACAATGATATTTTTTCTTTTTTTTTAAATTATAATGAAGGTACAGCTTGTATTCCTTTCATAAGTAAAGTTTATTTCTTTAATACTTACAGAACTAAAATTATTTTTTAGTAATTAATAAAAATATGTTATAAAATTAGATGCAACTTCACACTTCAATATACAGTTTTTTTCTCATATATTGTGTTATTTGGCCATACGCTCTCCTCAATCCATCTGAGGTAATTGGAAACTCTTGTGTAAACGCCAGGACTACTTGTCAATAAACAGGGCTTTCCGAAGGCCGTCACGCCGTGAATGAAAAAAACGCCCAACTCATTTTTGGTTTGAAGAGGTCCTCCTGAGTCTCCCTGCAAGTTAATTCCTAAAATAACTCCTTCCATTAATAACTTCCCATACCTGACAAGTATCCCTCCCGGGATACCCAGCGCAAATCTGTCTATTCTCCATGATTCCTCTCTTCAAAGTTCGAGCGTTCACCTCGAAATGCTTGTTGCACTCGGTGTTGTTAACGTGATTCAGCACAAGCTTTTGTAGATGATCCGGCGCAACACCCTGGAAGGACAACAAGCCCCATCCTGTTGCCGCATACTGAACAGGGTTGGATTTAGCTAGATTCAAACAAGCCGGTATCACGTCCTCCGTAATTTTCACACTGTGATCCAGCTCGATTAGAGCTATATCGTGGTACTTCGACGGACGTTTGTACGATGGATGCTTGATGGTATTGGCTACTAGGAAATCCTGATGCTTGACAGAGTCGTTTGTCAATTTCAAATTTAAATCTCCGATCCTCACGTACTTGACTGGTCCGCTGCAAACAAAAAAAAAACGTGTTTTTTTTTCAAGAGATTATCTCTTCAGCGAAATAACACTTACAATTCTTTGTGGTTTAAGCAATGCGCTGCAGTCAAAACGAATTTCTCGCTGATTAAGCTACCGCCACACGACCAATTCAATTTCTGTGTACTGTTACTCCCATATCCCAAAACAGCCTTAAACAATAGCAATATTAAACTGTATTTTTATTCCTTTTTAATCCATAAATTACCATATGCGGATATTCTCTCGGCAAAGCATCAACTCCTCCACCTCCGATGTACCTAACCGATTGGTTCCATATGTGACAAGCTAAAATAATCATAAAATTGGCGATACAAAGTGAAATTTTATATTATATATTTTTTTTTAAATAAAACTTTACATTTTTGTGCAATTAAATATGAATTTTAGATGCGTGTTATATACGAATTGAATGAGCTAAATGAAGAGCGAAGTATTATTTTAAAGATTCTGGTATTTTTATTTAATTAGCATTGACATCAAAGTATGAAATATGCATATTAACTTAAGGACTTTCCAAGTAATTAATTCCAAGTCTATTACTAACGCATTTTAGATTTAAATTTGTAGCACATGTAGAAGGAAAAACCAGATTCTGCAATTACTTTCTATTAAATTAACTAGTATAACACTAATTATTATGTAACGAATTAGTACTATTATTTTAACTCTATTTCTCACATTTGATTAACACCTAATTTACCATTATATTTATGTAAATACATCAATACCTCGCATAGCCCGGACTATTCGAAACTGTATTTATGGACACGTATTTTTGTTGCTAGTGTATATTATTATTCGTGATGCGAATATATTCGTCATAAACGCGAATATATACGACATAACCACTTAAGGGGTTCAAATATGTATCGTATCGCATAACTTTAAGACCACACGTAAGAAAATGTGCAAAGAAAAAGAATGTTCTTTTATTAAAAAAAAATTGTTAATTTTTATTTTTCTTAATTAAAATTTAATTTGTTCTGAAATTTTCAAACCCGATTATAGTGAATGAACACAGCCAGACTAAGCGAGATATTGTTGCAATTATTAAAGTAATAACTAGTTTATAAATACCTATAGTACTTCTATATCCAACAATTTTTCTCTTGCCGCAACAGACTAGTGTCGTGTCTCCCTGAGTGTTGCACGTTTTCAAAGCTTTGTTGTGCAAAAGGAGAAGCAGAATTGCCTGTTCACAATCCTTGATTCCATAGCATTGCCCTTTCGAACCATTTCTCAAAGTACAGTTGTCTCCCTCTAAGTAAATCGCGTTGAAAAATATTTGTATTATTTTTTTTGTTTACATTTGAAACTTACCTTTGTATTGTGCATTGAGATGGTCAATTATCAGGATAATCAAAGTCACACAGCAGAACAGCTTGAAGGACATGTTTTGTCTTGGCGATATATACGAATACTGCTTTTGTTTTCTTGCACACTACATACAATTATTCAACCTATTATTATTAATTTCTATATGCGCAAATGCGTAAATATAGACCGTGGTTTCGTTTATTTCCTGATAAAAAGTATGAATACTACAAATCATATGAATTAACTTGGTTTTTAGGAAGATAATAAATAAATGCATTAAATTAATTCAAACACAGTATTAGATTTAATGTATTATGTTACATTTAAATAAAGTTTTTTCTGTCTTATCTATTTTATTTCTTTATAAAACAATGTTATTTAGTATTTGGCCAAACGATCGGTTCAATCCAATCTATATAGTTGGCTACTCGAGTGTACACTACTGGACTATTTGTTAATAGACAAGCTTTTCCGAAGGACGTGACTCCGTGAATATAATAGTTTCCTAATTCTGTTAGCGATTGCAAAGGTCCTCCTGAATCTCCCTAAAAGTTATTACATTAATACATCTGATAATCAAGTAGCCAATGCAAACAAAATACTTGACAGCTGTCCTTGGTTTCAAATCCTGCGCAAATTTGATATTTTTCTTGTACGCCTTCGCTTAACAGCCGAGAGTTCACATCATATGATTTTCTACATTCAGTATTATTCACATAACGTAGAAATGACTTTTGCAGATGATCGGCTGCATTTCCATGGAACGAAAGCAATCCCCAACCAGTTGCAGTAAAACTACTAATCGAAGTATTTAGATGTATGTTCAAACAAGCTGGCTGTACAAACTTCGTGATAACGGCAGGTCGATTCAATTCAATCAAAGCTATATCATGATACTTGACGCGACTTCTGTAAAGTGGATGTCCGTACGTTTTGGAAACAAGGAAATCTTGAGGATCGGCATCGTCGTTTGTAGCTCTCAAGTTCAAATCACCTAGCCTCACGTACTTTATAGGACCACTGAAAACAATCAAACAATTTATATTGAATATCATTATATAAATAGTTCAAACAATTGCATGGTATGTAGACAATGAGCGGCCGTCAACACGAATTTCAGGCTGATCAAACTTCCTCCGCATCCCCAATAGGTCTCGTTCTTTTCGGTATCTTCGTATCCCAATGCAGCCTGAATAAGAACATAATCGCATTATTCGGCTCCTTGACAAGCAGTAGCTGAAATATCAAACCATATGTGGAAATTCGGCTGTTGATGATGGTTGAACACTTCCACCGATAATACTTCGAACTGGTGGAAGATGCAAAATTGGACCCCATTTCTTACAAGCTATAATCAAAATATGCAGTTTTTCATGGAGACGTATTCTTCAAATTACCTTGTACACTTCTAACTCCTGTAATTTCCGTGACATTTCCATCATCACAACAAACAGTTGTATCTTTTCCTTTGTATTCACAAAGCTTCGGTTTGTTCCCTATACCTAATTTAATACTTCTGTAAGCTTGTTGGCATTTGGCTGCCTCGATGCAAACACCGATTGATCCATTTTCCAATTCGCAATTCTCTCCTAAATTATAATATTGATAATTTAAACAATCTCATTATTTTTTTCAATTTTCTTACCCCATTCAAGTGTGGCTTTTGAACAAATTGCAACAAATATTAAAACAGCACTGAGATTCAGAATAAACATGATTATTTTGTTGGTAAAATACGCTCAGCGGGTTTCCTAACTGTGCGACTGCAGCAGCAAAACACTTTATGATATAACCTGTAGTAATTTAAATAAAAGAAAGCATTTGTGGAAGTGGAAGTTTAACAATAATAATAATTAAAAGTTCTGTTCCGAATTATAGATAATTGAAACCAAATGTTTTATTTCAGCAGCATTAAAGTTAATTAGATTATTAAACTGTTTATATTAATTATAATGTAATAAATAATGTATTATAGTTTATTTTCAGTGGAAATTTTTAAAGAATTAAAAAAAATCTTTATTTATACAATTATAATATACAAAATTTATTGCACATTTCGATCAAAATTGACTGAATTTCTCAATCATCTTTATTTTTCAAAGCTACATACTGAGTGTTGTAGGTGACTGATATGAGCTGTTGCTCCTTTTTGCCTGAAAGGTTATTTATCGTTTGGCCAAACGATGGATTCAATCCAATCTATATAGTTGGCCACTCGAGTATAGACTCCAGGACTATTTGTTAAGAAACAAGCTTTCCCGAAAGACGTGACTCGATGAATATAAAAGTTACTTATTCTCGTTTGCGATTACAAAGGTCTTCCTGAATGTCCATAAAGGTTTGAAGTTAATAAAATTAAATAGCAAGTAGTAAATGCAAACAACATACTTGACAGGTGTCTCTTCCTTGATATCCTGCGCAAATTTGATACTGCTTGTGTATACCTTCACTAAGTACACGATGATTCACATCATATTCTTTCTTACAATCACTGTTATTCACATGGAATAGATCTAATTTTTGTAGATGATCCGCTGCTTTTCCTTGGAAAGAAAGAAATCCCCATCCAGTTACAGTAAGACGATTATTTGAGGTGTCCAGATTGATATTCAGACATGCTGGTAGTACAAACTTGGTGATCATAGCCGCACGATCTATTACTATCAGGGCTATATCATGGTACTTGATGGGTCGTTTGTAATGTGGATGTTTGTATGTTTTGGTAACAAGGAAATCTTAAGGATCGGCTTCATCGGCTTTAAATTCAAATCTCCGAGCCTCACGTACTTCACCGGACCTCTGAATCGATTAACTTTCATTGAACTCGCATTCCTCTCCTAAATTATATTAAACAAACAAAACGATTTTTATTTTTCTTTTAAGCTTACTTGCTCCATTCAAGTGTGGTTTCAGAACTAATTACAAATAATATTATAACAGTACTGAGTTTCCGTAAAAACATGATTATATTATTTAGAAAATACGTTCAGTGGATTTCCCAAAAATTGCGATTGTGACTGGACACGTGAGTTACAGAAAAATAACTAAAAGAAAATTAAAATTGTTAATACATAAGTATAAAGAAATGGGTATTGCTTCGACTCGTAAATATCTGGTTATTATTATTTTGTTTTGACGAGAAAAAGGTCAGAAGGTCTACGCGTCGCTATTGGTTTTTCGTTTTTAAACGGGTTTAAAGGTTAACACAATGTAATAAAAAAAAATGATATTTGGAATTATCAATAAATAAGTTCAAATCACTTTTTTAACAAGGTTTAGGTGTAAATAAATTATTTAATTGTTTTCATACATATATTAATAATAACTTAACATAATAAAAATAAAACTACATTTTGCCCGATACTCATTTTTTTTTTATATATTTTAATAATTGACAACCTACCAACTTTTTTGGCAATAAGTAGAATTTTTTTGGCCATAGACAAAAAAAAGAAAATAAAAACAGAAAAGTATTCTGACGACACCAAATAATAAGTTAAAAAGATATTCACTGTAATTCACTTATAAAACGAACTTTTGGTTTCTAAAGGAGAGGTCATGGGTGTTGTGTTTCTTTAGTATGTAGGGGGTGCCACTATTGTATAGCAGGAATAACGCGAGACTGTTGAGGTGGTTTTCCAATCTGTTATGGTAACGGGCACTGAACATGGGGATTTCACTCTTAACGGTGTTCATATGGAGGTCACTGTGTATCGGTCTTTCTTGACGTACCAGGGCGCTTGCACCAGGATACTCATGTTATTAATTTAAAAATAAATTTACTTTAGATAAAATTCCAAAATTCTTTATTTATTAATAAAAAGTTACTCAGTGTTTGCCCAAACGATTGATTCGATCCAATCTATATAGTTGGCTACTCGAGTGTAGACTCCAGAACTTTTTGTCAATCGACATGCGTTCCCGAAGGATGTGACTCCATGAATATAAAAGTTACCTAATCTCGTTCGCGATTGCAAAGGTCCCCCTGAATTTCCCTAAAAATTAAAAAATTAATACATTTTACTACCTAGCAGTAAAGGCAAACAAAATACTTGACAGATGTCTTTTCCTTGATATCCTGCACAAATTTGATATTGCTCGTGTATACCTTCACTAAGTGTACGATGATTCACATCATATGCTTTCTTACAATCGCTGTTATTCACATGGTGTAAATTTAATTTTTGAAGATGATCCACTTCTATTCCTGAGAACGGAACCAAACCCCAGCCAGTTGTAATAAGTCGGTTGTTTGAAGTATTCATATTAATATTCAGGCAAGCCGGTAGTACAAAGTCGGTGATCACAGCTAAACGATCTAATACTATCAGGGCTATATCATGGTACTTGCTGGGTCGCTTGTAGAGTGGATGTTTGTATGTTTTGGAAACAAGGAAATCTTGAGGATCGGCTTCATCGTCTGTAGTTCTCAAATTCAAATCTCCGAGTCTCACGTACTTCACCGGACCACTGAAAAAAATCAATGAATTTTTATTGAATTTAATTAATTACGTGAACAGTTCAAACAATTGTATACTATAAAGACAGTGAGCTGCAGTCAGAACGAATTTCAGGCTGATCAAGCTTCCTCCACATCCCCAATAAGTGTCATTGTTTTCAGTATCTTCGAATCCCAGTGCCGCCTGAAAAATAAATAAATATATTATACCACTTCTTAAAACGTGCAGCTAACATTTTAAACCATATGTGGAAATTCGGCGGACGATGTTGGATCACCATCTCCACCCAGAATCCTATCGGGTTGATACAAATTTGGTCCCCATTTTTTGCAAGCTAATAACATTAATATACATTTATTAAAACTTATTTGTTTCATTCTTTAGATTACCTTGTACACTTCTAATGCCTGCAATTTCCTTGACATTTACATCATCACAACAAACAATTGTTTCTTTTCTTATGGATTGAGAAAGATTCGATTGATTCCCTGATATAATATTTCTATAAGCATGTTGGCATTTCGATGCCTCAATGCAAACGCCCATTGATCCATTTTCCAACTCGCATTCCTCTCCTAAATTATATTAAACAAACAAGAATACACATTCTTATTTTTTTCAAGCTTACTTACCCCATTCAAGGTTGGCTTTGGATCTAATTACAAACAATATTATAAGAAAACTCAGTTTCCATAGAAACATGATTATATTATTGGGGAAATACGTTCAATGGATTTCCCTAAAAGTGACTATACACGTGAGCTATAGAAAAATTACTAAAAGAAAATTAAAATTATTAACATATATGTATAAACAAGTGGGCGTTGCTTGGGCTCGTAAATATATGGTTGTTATTTCTCTTACCAAGAAGATTGTCAGAAGATGCGCGATCCGCTTTTGGTTTTTCCTTATTGAACAGGCTCAAAGGTTAATACAAATTAATAAAAAAAATATAATTTGGAATTATCAAGTTCAAACGATATATTTTGTTTTATTTGATAAGGTGTCAGTGTAAATGAATTATTTAATTGTTTTTATATATATTTTATTAAGACAAAAATAAATTTACTATCAGTTAAAATTTATTTAAATCCATTCGAAAAATAATTATTTATATTTAAAAAATGGTTACTTAGTGTTTGGCCAAACTATGGGTTCGATCCAATCTATATAGTTGGCCACTCGAGTATAGACTCCAGGACTATTTGTTAATAGACAAGCTTTTCCGAAGGACATGACTCCATGAATATTAAAGCTACCAAATCTATTAAACGATTGCAAAGGTCCCCCGAAATTTCCCTAAAAATTATGAAGTTAATAAAATTCACAATCAAGTAGTAAATGCAAACAACATACTTGACAGGTGTCTCTTCTTGGATATCCTGCGCAAATTTGATATTGCTCGTGTATACCTTCACTAAGAACACGATGATTCACATCATATGCTTTCTTGCAATCGCTGTTATTCACATGGTGTAAATATAATTTTTGAAGATGATCCGCTGTTTTTCCTTGGAACGAAAGCAAACCCCAACCAGTTGCAATAAGTATACTATGTGAGGTGTTCAGATTGATATACAGGCAAGCTGGTTGTACAAACTCGGTAATCACAGCTGCCCGATCTAATTCGATCAAGGCTATATCATGGTACTTGCTGGGACGTTTGTAGAGTGGATGTTTGTATGTTTTGGTAACGAGGAATTCTTGAGGATCGGCTTCATCGTCCGTAGTTTTCAAATTCAAATCTCCAAGTCTCACGTACTTCACCGGACCACTGAAAACAATCAAATCAACTTTCATTGAATTTAATTATATAATTAGTTCAAACAATGCTACGCTATTCAGACAGTGAGCTGCAGTCAGAACGAATTTCAGACTGATCAAGCTTCCTCCACAACCCCAATACGTCTCATTGTTTTGAGTATCATCGTATCCCAATGCCGCCTGAAAAAATAATACATATATTATACAAATTGTTAAAATGTGCATATAAAATTTTAAACCATATGTGGAAATTCGGCAGTCGATGATGGTTCACCACCTCCACCCACAATCTGATTGGGTTGATACAAAATTGGTCCCCATTTCTTGCAAGCTAATAAAATTAAAATACATTTATGAAAACTTATTTTTTTATTCTTTGGATTACCTTGTACACTTCTAACCTGCAATTTCCTGACATTTCATCACACAACAAACAGTTGTATCTTTTCCTTTGTATTCACAAAGTT